>NW_013665730.1:1024699-1033411 GCF_000517525.1 Limulus polyphemus | reverse complement strand
AACTTTATTAAAGTATCCAATTTTTATTATTTGTAATTGTAGTTTTCCGTTCCTTTCTTTAGTTTTGAAATAAGCTGGTCGAATTCAGTCACTCTTGGTCGTGCTACGTTGGAAGCAAATGTAGAAACGTACGGACATACAGACAGGGTTACCAGAGTGGAAGAAAATAGGGGAAAAAGTTTCTTGGGAGAATGTAAGGGGGTAATTACTTTTTAAATGGGGGGGGGGCTTCAGATAAAAATAGGAAATGTTATGTTCTCTGTAATTAGATTCATAAATATATTTTAATCATTAAACCTACTTTTTAACAAAGAATGGTGCACTGTAGCCAATAGCACAGGCTTCACTTTCAACCATAAATTCCATATTTGAAGTATATTGACACTATCAGGTCCGCATGAATGATATCGAGTCACCCCTGTTTGTTTTTTCTCATATTTAAAATACTTAACCTGAATGCGTGAAATTGGGTGCACACTTTCTACATAATTAGTTTGTGCTTAAAATATTAATAATTTACTATAGTATCTGTATAGAATTTTAGGTTATGGATTTTCGTAAATTATCTTTTTATTTATTTAATAAAACTACTTACTTTCGTCTTATTGTTTTTGGTTATTGTGTGTCTAAATTCTTGTAAATGTATCCATCAATTTTACATCATAATTTTAGTTATTCACTTATATTTTATATCCATGTAAAGAATACCTAAGATATAATAATTATACTTGTCATAATACACCAGTATTAGGTGTATTACAATTTTATGCACTACATTCTTAATCCAGTCTGGATTGAGCGAAACACGCTGTCGGCAATGGATATGACAAATATAGTGTGGTTGGAATACTATTATTATACACTCTTTTTAATTCACGAAAATCCCTAAGGGACTGGATTAAGAATGTAGTGTATAAAATGTATTAGGCCTAATTCTAATATTCTATGATAAGTATGATAGTAATCATTCTTCGCTTGCTTGTAAAAAAGCGTACACACCATAAAAGTTATAATAATCTTTTTATTCTCATTCTAGAACAATACATCATACACAAGTTGATGGGGGAAAATTGTGGAAAACGGCTGAAAATGGGTTGATTTGTTATTGATCAGTAGAGGTTTTTTTGAGAGAAGTGTCTGGCACCCTGCATATAGAGAGGTGAAAACGTATAATAAGTAATTTACTGTATTTCAACGAATGCGGTTTTTAATACCATGTATAGATTTTAAGTGTATTTTTTTGCCATCTTGTATCGTGCAAACATTTAAAATAATTGACGTATTGTAGATAAAACATGTCAACATACGATTATTACAATTTGCCACCCTTATTTTGGTAAAACTATTTGTTATAAAACAATAGGTGATTATATTAAATATTAAAGGGGACAGTAAGTTGAATTGAAGGTTCAAAAAGAGGGTAAAACCAGATAAGGAAATTGTATAATATTTATTAAAGGCAAGATTATTTTAAGCTTAGTTACGAAACGTAATTGAAAAAACAAAACAAACGACACATAATATATAATATGGTCAATATATAGTATCTGTAGTGAAAGTGGTAGCAAAGTAATGAGTTATACTAGATAGATATATTCATCGAAGAAAGTTTTCTGTATAATCTCTCCTCCCCCCAAGTTTTAAATTTTATTGTTACTTTAATGTTATCCCCTGTTCCAAATCTGAGGTCTAAATTTCAGTAATTACAATTGAGCATTTACCTCATCGAGAGAAACGAATGATCCAAAATATATTTTTTCTTACAAATTTTACTTTTTTTTTTAAACCACGCCCATAACAACAACGAAAGAAGTTAAATATATAGGTATATGTTACATTAAAATTTTTGTTGAGCAAAAATTCTCGCTCTCTTGTTGTTCATACAACGGATTTTACGACCAAACATTTTGACTAGTCGAACTAAATATATTCTCTAGATGACTAACTCGCACTTGGTATTGGTTACTATGGTAACGGAATTAATACATGCAACCATTCCCAAGGGCTTAAAAGAGGAATCGTGACATGAGATTGAGCCGTCTTAGAAGCACGTGACACGCTTGCTACGTAATCCAATTCTATATTCATAAAGCTTTATCTCTCCATGAGGGGTTTTAAAGGCTTTAGTTTCAGTTTAAAAAATACGACGACAAGAACATACAATATAAAACTATGACCATCACGCCCGATGAATGTAGTGTATGCTGTAAAACCACATGGAGGTCATCAGTTTTCAAAAGGTTTGGCAAACACACACGTTAAAAATTTTGTTCTCGCGTGAAACAAGAACCCTATTTTACTTATATTGAATTTGAGTATCTATCTTTAAAAAAAAGATTTTCAAATTACCGTATTCTCCCTAATTAACGCCTGCACGGTATTTTTTATAAAGCATGCCTAGTGTTTGACATCAATAGTAATTCAACGTATAATCCACTTTTATTACAGCAGTTTTGATTTGAAAAAAAAAAAAAAGAGAAGAAAGCAAACAAACACACTTATTAGCATTGAAATTTGCAAATCACATGTGATAAATAGTATCCAGAATTGCACAAATACCATAATTAGCTCCCTCCTTTGCAGACATTAATTAGGGGCAATACGGTATACACATTTGCTCCACTTGTGGTAATGCTTGAGTATACTAATTACTTTATAGGTAAGAAGGATAACTGATAGCCAAAAATATAAGGAACGGTGGTAAATGATATGCGGATTTATATTTGAATTTCAGACCAGACACAGCGTAAAATAAAGTGCAAATAAACATTTATTTATTTCTAACACAAGTAAAAGTTGACGAGTGCATATGAAGCAAGGCAACACTATTCTTTGATATCGGAAATAGCTCATTATCCAGAAGACCTAAAATAAAATATTGTTGTTATTTGTTTATTGAGAGGGCATAACGACTATATACAAAACGTACAATAGTGTAATCTCTCTAACAGTGCATGCGCTACCCACATCACTGGTCATTACATTAATCAAAACAGGGAAGACATAGACTTTACGTATTCTTAAATCTTTACGCAGTTGATCTCGCTTTAGCGACCACATAGTATACTGAACTATGTAGTTCTATAACGACATCTTCTGCGGGAGAGTTCAACAACGTTTTTGAGGATTGATGTATGATAATAAGTAATTAGAAAACCCACAAATTAGACGCATACCATAATTAGTTCTCCGCGTTTATTGGTAAAAACCTGTATATGTATCCGAATGCACATACATGTGAGGATGTTCTAAAATGTCAAATGAGCATGAACATGCAGAAACGCCTGAATGCGTGCTCACAAATTGATAAGCATATGATTTTGAACCTAATGTTCGTAAGTAAATGAAAACTATTATCAAAGTTCTCGGGGTAAGGGTTGTTTGTGTGAAATACTTTGCAAATAAAAAACTAAAGTTGAAATCGAAGCCAGTCGTTATTTGATGAAAACGACATTGTGTCATCGTGTAGCATATTCGTTGCATTAAAGCTTTTACTAAGGAAAAAGCAAGTAAGGTAATTCTGAATGGAAAAGTCAATATGCAATCCGGACTCCTCGGACAAAGGCCTTTCTAACGATATGCGATTTGTAGCGTTTGATCGAGAAATTTGAGAGAAAAGTTCCGGATAGACAAGCACAAACGTATTAGTTACATAGATAATCTATACTTTTCTGTTTTCTTAGTTTGGCAAGTGGAGCTCTGTCAAATTACGTTTTTGATTGTTTTATGACACAAAATGTCTAAAAAGATATTATTAGGCGACATGAATTTTATAAAAACAAGTTAACTGATAGTTTTTTTTCTCCATTCCTGTTAATTTGTCCATCAGAGGTGTGTAAGAAATAGCATTTCAGATCTGTTTTCTATCTCACACGAGTCACTGTTCAGTAAGCTTTTTGTTCAGTTCCAGAACTCATCAGTCAGATACAATAGATTCTATGAAACGCTATTTATATGTATGCATTATAAGTGACGGTTTAAACTGTAACTATTAGACTACACAGTAAAAGAAAGTTTTACAATAATTTTGTTTCTCCTTTTAGATCTTTACATATTAATTTCTGCTGACTTTATTATGCTGGAAGTATGATTGTCGATTAACATATAATACGAGAACTTTGATGATAATTGTCATTTACTTACAAACGTTAGGTTCATACGAAGTCAAATAATATGTATATAAATAAAGTATGTAGGTTTTTCATATCTTAGAGACAGAAACAAAATTGACAGAAGAATTCAGTCTGGGCCTGGATGTTTCATCATTCCTTGCAAAAATTGTTTATGCATCCCAATTATCTACTCAATGAATTGTCACCAGGTGGTAGGTTCACGGACATACAGTGTTAAAATCCGAAGTTCGAGTTCCCACGTGGATAGAGCACAGATATGGTACTGTGTCGCTTTACGCGAAAACCAACCAAATTCAGTAAACTTCAACGACCTCTAGAAAGACATAACCAATATTATTTTTTTCATATGTTAGTCAATAATCCGATGGATGGATACACTGCATTTAAAATATATGCTATTTTAAAATTGATTAGGCTTTCTTATTTATCTAAAAAGACACTATTTATCTATTATTTATCTAATAAGCTATGTTTTTTCCCAATAACACATTTTCTGAATCGCTTTTATTCTTTTTAATAACTTATATAATTGTTTTCTAATGAAAAATGAAAAGAAATTTTATAAAACTAACACAGTGAAAAACAGGAAACATTGTCGATATAAATAAACGTCAATATGTGTGTGTGTGTGTATCTGTTTCTTATACGTTTCCACATTTCTTGATCAATGAGCACCAAACTTGACATAGTGATACAGGATAACATGAGGAAGGACATGAAAACAGTATGTCTTTCTTTTTAGTATTGGTACCTTTACGTATTTTTTGCATTTTTAATGTTTATTATGCTAGGAAAAAAATGGAACACAATTTCCTATTCTTTGTTATAAACGAGTTTTTATTTCACCCGTCCAACGGACCCTCCAGTGGCATGTCTGTGGACTTACAACGTTAGACACCGTTTTTCGATACCCGTTGTGGGCAGAGCACAGGTAGCCCATTGTGTAGCTTTGCGCTTAACTATATACATACATACCCGTCCGTTGGACGGGTACCCCAGCTAGTAACAACATAAAGCACTTAAGAAGGTTAACTCTGTAGATTTTATTTTTCTCTGTAGTGGTTTCCTTTGGTTTCTTTAATATATTAAATTGAAATTACAGGATATGCTAGTACACTGAAGGCTATTTCAAAGTATGTTTTTTATAAAAGCAGATTTAAGGTTTTGTTCTTTTTGACCAGAGCAAAAGAATTTCTAATTATCTTTGTAATTAGTTTGACTTTAGGCAATTCAGCAAATCGACCATTATGTCAAAGATAACAATATGATACGATATAAGCACGAAACTGGTCAGCACTTGTTCAATCGAAAAGTTAGTTAATGGAAAGCTGTCTTTACAAAGGTGAAAAATAATTATATCGGTCTTCTAGTTTTACTTATTATAGAAATATCGGTAGTTGTTCATTCAACCTATGTGTTAAAACCAGATGATCAATAAACTATCTTTTTCAAAAAATATCTCCAAGAAAAGGGAAGTCATTGCCCCAGTAATGTACTAAATAAATAACTTAAACTTCAACTGAAAAAACAAACAACAATAAACTTAGTCGTATTTTTTAAAAGTACGTTGAAGAATGTTATTCAAAGTCAGTTTCTTCGTTGCAAAAATAAAAGATAATTTTTTTTGTTATTCTAAAATATGATAATATGATTGTTTTGCTAGAATTGATGACACCGATAGTGGACCTTTTGTGATAGTCCTGAAACTCGTGGTCAACATGCTGCTAAACTTTGCGTACAACAACAAACATGTCACTTCTTCTCGTACAACCTCGTTACCTCGTAGATTTAATATAACTGTCTTTACGTACGGCCGTATATTAAGATTATTGGACTGTTGCTATGAATGTAACATATTAGACCAGAATGAATGACTTGGAGAAATTTTATAGGTTATGTTCACACTCCCGTTCGAAAAATGTGAATTGGAATATTGATAAATTTGTTTGTTTGTTGTTAAGCACAAAGCTACACAATGTGTTATCTGTGCTGTGCCCACCACGGATATCAAAACCAAAGTTTTAGCGTTATAAGCCTTCAGACTGCTGACTTACAACGCTAGAATACTGGTTTTGATACCCGTAGTGGGCAGAGCACAGATAGCCCATTGTGTAGCTTTGTGCTTAATTACAAACAAACAAAGCCTTCAGACTTTCCGCTGTGCCACTGGGGAGGGGGGCAATAGTGATATGTATAAGAAATTGGAAGAGATATACCGTTTCCATTTTCTTTATTTAATAATTTGTATGGAACAAGTCACAAGAAGGTTTTTCTGTCAGAGGAGAAGTTATTTTACACTGTTATAAAACAATTACTGCTTGAAGTTGTAAATGGGTTAAGGATGAAATAAAATCTGTTACTCAAACAACCGATGCTACATTGCAGTCAAAACCAGTTTCCAGTTATTTTTCACAAAATGTTTAACTTTGAATAATTGTTCGTTGTTAATTTAGTATTATCTTCAATCATTGTAGTCAAAACCTTTAAAACTTCGTTGTTGATAGAAATTATTTGCATTTACGTAATTACAAAAGAAAAAAAACACTTCCTAAAGCATAAGACGTATTACTGAATTATATTACGGAAGTCGGTTTAAGTTATAGTGATTTTTTTCTTCTAAAAAAGTCAGATCGTGGACGAAAAATTCGTTTAATTTGCGCAAAACTGTACAAATCTCCACTCTGCCTAATACCTGGGACTGAACCTCAATGTTGCCTACTTGGTACTGTAGGTACACAAACTTAACAATGACCTCCCGATGAAGAGGAGGAGGAGTGGATGGGTGGGCAAAAAATATAGGAATTTCAAATATTCAAAAATTCCCCAATCATTTAAAAAAATATAAAGATTGCATTTTAATACAAAAGAATTGAGAAAAAGTATACACATTTTAAAGATTTTACTTAAATAAAGTTCCAGAAAAACATTTAAGTATTGATTGATATTTTATTTGAAATTAAGTGAACATTAAAACAACACAAATAACAATGCTCAGACACCTTCAACATGTTTCACATCTTTATTGCACTTTGGTTTGTTCAGTTTTTCTTGGCACTATTTAGAAAAACTCTTCACTCACAACTCCTTTCTTTGTACACTGTAAAGCACTAACACGTGAGTACTCGTGAGCAAATTCAGGTGTAAGAGTTAATTTCTAAGCAAGCTACTTATATGCTTATGTCTCGTGACAGTTTCTGCAAGATGCAATCATGAAAACTGGTGCTATTAAAATACTTCTCGAAAACGAAAATTTATTTTAAACTGAACTAACTAATTTTTAGAAGGGTATGTGCAATACAGTTATTACCTTCTTCATTCTTTCTTTTGATAATGACCTGCTAATACAAAGTGATGACCTCCGATATTGAATTGGACGTAAAGCTTAAGATGAGGGATGAATGATTGAAAATAATGAATCTATACGTAGTTAACCATTGTTTGTTAAAAATATTTGGAATGATTTGTTTCTACTAGGCATTCAGTTAACATTAAGATCTTTTTACTAGGGATATGATGTCTGTTTATAATTTGGAATAGAGATACAAGGACTATCTCTATCGAATACGAATACTTAGTTAATGTCAAGGTTTTATTAATAGAGGTGAACAGAAAAATATTTGAATTAGCTATTGAAAATAAACTATGCATAGTGGGTTTTCAACTAATGTCAATGTGTTATCATTAGAGATAAATTGTTTATCTACATCGGATTTTCTACTATGGATATGTGGGGAAAATAAAGTGAGGAATGATTGATATTAGAGATATTGCTAGAAATGTACGTGATGTTTATCATAGATATTACGCTTTTATTGAGAAAAAATATAAAACCCTATACCCGAGCGCTTTCGAAAGATGGACCTTTTAAAAGTGGTTGGGATATATGGTTTTGTATTTTGGTTTTAAAACTGACTTTTTGAACCTACGTGTTTTCCTAACATCACAAACGTTTTTATTAAGGCATTTGTAATATGGTTAGTCAATTTAAATTAGAATATCAATATAAAAATAGCGAACATAAAAGGTCCTAGAGAATAAAAGAAGACATATTTAGAGTTTGACTTCAAGATAGCATCAACGAGAAAGCATGCAGTGCTTATTAGATAATTTTAATTCGCATTAATATGCTAAAGACGTTACGTAGTCGGATTACAAAAGATAGGATATAACTAATTGTACACTGATGGCGTATTTGGATTTCAGGTTAACTATAACATGGGAAGCAACTGCAACATACCTGCTGAAAACGTGGAAGAGGAATATGAAGCTATCTTATCCATGGGGAGAAATACTATGACCACATTATCCCCCCCCCCCCAAAAAAAAACAACAACTACAGGACTTTGTATTTAGTAGTATTTTTACCCCAAAATATACAATGAAACTATGTTTTAGTTTCAACAACCCTGAATGCCAAAGCGTTTACAATATTCGAGACTGACCGGATCGAAGCTGTTTTAATAAATACAGAGTTCGCGTAATTTGCAATAAGCTATTTCACAAGAAGCATAAAGACTGAACATACAATTTTTTTTCTGACTTTTCAAATATTGATTTTTATATATATATATATATATAT
>NW_013665730.1:1019018-1024239 GCF_000517525.1 Limulus polyphemus | reverse complement strand
ATATATATATATATATATATACAACCATTGCCTTTAAATACAAAATGATTATAAAGAAAACCCCATATTTCAAATGATTATACCATTGTCATAAGAAATGGGAGGGGACAAAAATTTCACCAAAGGCAAATTGAAAATTGTAAGTTTTATTCGGGAAAATTTGTAATGGGCTTTTGGTAAAAGTCAATTCCCTAGGCCTAGAACAAATAGCTTTTAATATATAATTGTTTTAAATACAGGATTGTCCTTATAATAATCCTGTATTATGCTAAAGAATTTGCAGATACCACATAGAGATTAAGACATCACTCACTTTAACTATCATGCTTGAATGTTAGTACCAAATACTAATTTGGGGTACAAAATATGTAAGCATCGAACACCATATGACACTTTACTGTCAGTCAACACGGTTTAGTTCACTGAGGATTCTAGCTAGCTATGAGATTTAAAATCTTAAACTACATTGCGCTATTTTCTATATACTCTAAGAATTATAGGGTAACATTAATATTTCCTAAAACTTTTTTTTTATAAATACAGAATTAACGTATTGTAAATTTTTCAACTACGTGCATCTTTTCCAGCCTCATCCGGTTATATGGTTCATTCAACCATCTTATCAACTCTGAGGGCAAACAACAAAAATGTATCATATATTCTTACATTATTAACAATATTAACATAATTAATAATTTTTCAGGAATTTTCAGTTTCTTTTTGCAATGTCTTTTTTTTTTTACGAGATTACTACTGACTACACACATTTCCACAAAGCCTGCAAACGTATATAGTTTTATTTTTACTATCACAGGTCTATGCCAAAGACGATTTTTCAAATATTTCAATTTTATTCTATGTCAGAGGCACAGATTTCTTGCTGCCAATTATTAACTCGGTCAACCGAATTGATTCTTGGACACCAAGGCAACAAATCGACAACAGCGGGTTATCCACAAAACACACGCGACGAATCTCATTGGCTTATCACTGATACATTTTTCTTTACTGTCTGCATGGCTATAACAGTCTTTACATTATATATCTTTTTTTCAATATAATCATCTTTTTGGAACAAAGTTGCTACAGAGTCTGCTAAGTAGAATTTCACTGTAGATAGTGTTAATGATGCCTTCAACGTGATAACGAGGATCTCGTTTTGTAGTATTTCTCCACGTCCGCATCTCTCTGGTTGGAAAGGTTTACTTCAACCACCTAAAAAAATAGAAACGTATACTCTGATTTAAAACTTATGCTAGAAATCGTTAGACATTTCGATATTAACATAGTTAATGTATTCTTGAAGAGTGTTATGAGGTTTTTTTTTTATTTGTCAAGATTTGCTATAGTATGTGAACTTTTACCACATTACTTCAAAATCATTCAGTGAGAAATTACTCAGACGTCATCAGAATTAGAAACGGTTTAAAAACATTTGATAACATGAAGAACAATCGTAACAGATATGCGTGATATGTGGAGCATTTTTAAGAGCACTTCACCAGTCAACCACTAGACGTCACTACCGTTCTCTTACTGATATTGACTAATCCATGCATAAAGAAAATATTGAATAATACATACCTTATGAAAGTGGCAGGCACACTTGCCCTGCAAAAAGTCTTTATAACGGGCCACAGTGATATTGAAAGTGTCGATTACTTCAAAATTATAGTGCTTCGCAAAGTCTGCTAAGCCTAAATTATGATAAACAAGCTTCTGATGTTCCGCCTAAAAAAAAAGGCAAAAACAACAACACGCATTTTATTAAACCAGTAACGTTCTGATACATTGCTTATTGATTGGGTTATAGGGTTCATACAAAAGTAATGTCAGGGAGACAACTCTGTCATGCCTATTGAATTCAATAGTGTTGTATGTCATGTGGAATGTGAGCCTAAAGGTGAACCAGGAAGACAACTTCAAAGAAAGAAGCAAGGTCATACGGAAAATCGTTTTATTTGTCATCAACAATACTATTACTCCAAACGTCATGCGCCTGATGATTCCAGATGAGAATGAACTTGACGAAACTGATCCAAGGTACGCTTCTCTTGTCGTATTACTGAACAAACCAGATGGTACAAACCCTAAGTAGTCTAGGCTGATTATAATTATCAGGTCAAAGTATATCAATATGTGCCTAAAACGTACTAATTTGATTGTTGTACCATTTGAAGCCCGAACTAAAGTACTTGTTACGCCAAGATATTTTTAGTCCTGCTGGGGCCGTCGGTACAAGAGTCACCTTACGCAGAAAACAATTATTACTTGACTCGTTCCAGATGATAAATGTTTAGATGAAAGCCCATAGTGAACTAGCCCAACACACTAACAGGATGAAAGCCCATGGTGAACTAGCCCAATACACTAACAGGATGAAAGCCCATGGTGAAATAGCCCAACACATTAACAGGATGAAAGCCCATGGTGAAATAGCCCAACACACTAACAGGATGAAAGCCCATGTTGAAATAGCCCAACACACTAACAGGATGAAAGCCCATGGTGAAATAGCCCAACACACTAACAGGATGAAAGCCCACGGTGAAATAGCCCAACACACTAACAGGATGAAAACCCATGGTGAAATAGCCCAACACACTAACAGGATGAAAACCCATGGTGAAATAGCCCAACAAAGTAACAGGATGAAAACCCATGGTGAAATCACAGTAACAGGTTGCCTATTAGAATGTTTAGTGCGAAAGAAGCAATGTGGAAAAAGATTGAAGTAGGTGACTTTAGACTTTCGAAAGTTGTATGAAGAATGTTTGCCGTCACTGGCACTGGGATTTTACCAGCTGAAATAGGCGGTATTATATATATATAACAACATCTACCTGTATGAGATGCTGGTCAGAAGTAAATGGGGTGAAATTATTCTTTCTTGTAAAGTGTATTCGTCATGGACTTAGTATAACAGTGATAGTCAGAGTATACAGACACTATCCTAATATTGTCTGAGTCACACAGGCGCAAGAGTTATAAGATGCTGTGCACATATAGCATCGGTAATGTGGATCCTGGAACTCAAATGACACAAGAAATACGGACTCGCAAGATCAGCTTCAACACTTGAAGTTGTTCAGGATGCTGTGATAAACAACGATGACACTTCCAAGTCCGGCATGGCCAGGTGGTTAGGGCGCTTGACTCGCAATCTGAGGGTTGCGGGTTCGAATTCTCGTCCCACTAAACATGCTCGCCCTTTCAGCCGTGGGGGCATTATAATGTGACAGTCAATCCCACTATTAGTTGGTAAAAAAGTAGCCCAAGAATTGGCGGTGGGTGGTGATGACTAGCTGCCTTCCCTCTAGTCTTTCACTACTAAATTAGGGACGACTAGCGCAGATAGCCCTCGTGTAGCTTTGCGCGAAATTCAAACCAAACCAAACAAACCAGACACTTCCGATGAATCGTACAATTACTGAAGGTGAAACATAGTATGCATGGTATTTGAGATGTGGAATTGTTATAGGTGACGTATATTAGGACAAGATTAAAAACGATTTTCCGGTCACTTCCATGGAAAGTTTATGGGATAGTTTAATACCATATTAAATAAAGAGTGGCAAAGTTTTCACCTGTCCTTTGCTATTTTTGAAAGAAAATTATCTAATGAAAATGTTTATATTTTGTTTCGTACCTACGTCCACTAAAGTTTTAATAGGCTAGTATTGTTGTTTTAACTTATCATTGACTAATTTATAAATTAAATGGTAACAGTTTTGTTTTCAAGATTGTCGAGAAATGGCGATTCTAAGAATAGAAAACGAATAATGTGCTTTGAACAGGTTTCTTTTACTTCGAACTAAATTACTTTAGTTAATTTATTTTAAATATACACACAGTATTAGAGCGTTTAAAAAATCTTCTGTTTTTTTATTATATATTTCACAATCTTCCTGTGTTATAGCTTAATTTCGTCAAAAACATTTTTACTGGACTTATTTATTCTAGTATCCGGGTTTTCTGTCGAGGAACGAATTTAAACATTCAAAAACAAGTTAAATATCGAAAACAAAACAAATATATATTTTTTACTCTATAAAGGACTTCACGTGTTCTTTATTATGACTACAGCTTAATTATTTTAAATACCTATGAAAATACTGTACCACAATGATGTAATACTATATCTTACACATTAAATCAACATAAATTATGTAGTAATGATGGAGGTCTTGCACACTGGAACAGAATCCGTTAAAGACAAAGATTATATTCTCTTGTGTACATCATATAATTCACAAAACAACCATTGTCTCAGAGTTAGTTTATTCCACTACCTGTGACGTCATAAATGGGCGTATGTTTTTTATATGGACTAATTACATCAGTTTTTTTTTTGCCAGACGTCTACTTACCATACTTAGGCTATGGATTTCATCCACAGGTTGATGAAACCCTGCTCCTAAAGTCTTCATCACGAGTTTGATTCCTTGCAATCTCTCTCTGTATTACATAAGAAGCCAAGGATAACAATACAGTAACGTTATAAAGACAATTTTTACTTTGATGAATATTTTCTTTTCTAGAACACGAGCAAGACTAATAGATAATTATGTCTTTTCACAAATAATTTTATAAGTTTTGGCTGCATTATTACGTCATGTTGGATTCTTTCATTGGTAAGACTAATCTATAATCACATACATTATTTGAAGAATTGAAAACTGAGACAAGGCGAGACTCGAACCCAAGACTATGCTTTCTTGATCTCAGTTTTCACTCTTCAGAAATGTTTTTATAACTTCGCAGGACGAAGTCTGCTACATTTAAATGTTCTATAGTGTATTCGGACAAAGGCCATTATGTTAAGCAAATTACAAAATGTATATTATATCAGGGAACTGTTACGTTAATGTCATATATGTTTTGTACACAAAAATATGATTAACTGCTTGTTCTTCATCTGAGAAAAAAGAAAGAAAGAATATATAGTTCTTAATCTCTTACCCTCGTAAAGCACGCATTAACATATGCAGGTGTTGAGTGGCTAACCAGTGGACTCCGCCTACAACCAGAACTGTATCAGTGTTGTTCTCTAGCGGACTAGAACTAGAAAAAAATCCTATACTTAGTTGTATTGATTTAACATAATAACAAAATATAAGTTTTAGACTGTTGTAAAAAAATGCAAGTTATTTAACGCATCTGGTAACAAATATTCAATCTAAACTGTATATATATATATATATATATATATATATATATA
>NW_013665730.1:1016945-1018701 GCF_000517525.1 Limulus polyphemus | reverse complement strand
TATATATATATATATATATATATATCAAATTACGCAACGAAAGGCTAACCAGTTCCAGGGTTACGTGGTATAAGTCATCATGTTGATCCAAAATACTTTGGACTTCTGTAATGTTTTGGGCACATGAAAAACGATTTATGAAAAAAAATGAAGAAGGAAAAAAGAAAGAAAAACAACAACAGTAATACGAAATAAACAAAACTTAATCCATAAATAGTCCATACGTAACCAGCATAAGCAAAATTTTACAGATTATCACATTTCTATCAACGTATTTAGAAGTACAGAGAATTTTGTCTTTATGCTTACAAAAAATGGAGAAGGTGGAAACATCCAGGAGCGTAATTTCAGATTTCAATTGGGGGGGGGGGCAATATGTATTACACTTCCAAGGGATTATGGCAGCTGGACGGCCATGGGTTTTTTAAAAACAGTTTTCTTGAACTATTTGATTTGTTTATTTCCTATATTATTTATTAACCATTCAAATAGTGCACATTTTATGTTTTATGTGTATGCATTGTTCTCAAAGTAAACAACTGTCCCTTTGCCCTACCTAACTGACATCCCTAGGCACACTAAGGATAAATTTACAGAATAAAAAGTGTCATGAAAATGAAATGAATATTAGGAAATATAAAAACGAAACACCAACAAAACGGTAAGAAATGTTGCAATTCAAAAATATTTTAATGAAGAAAATGCAATAAACAGCATCTTCAGTTGAGAGTAGCATCATTATCAGTTTCATTTCCTATCCAGAGTTTACATTATTAGTTTCATCTCCTATCGAGGGTTTATCAACTTCATTTCCTATCGTGGGTTTACATTATCAGTTTCATCTCCTCTATTGGGTTTACATTATCAGTTTCGTCTTCTCTCGTGGGTTTACATTATCAGTTTCATTTCCTATCGAGGGTTTACACTACCAGTTTCATTTCTTAACGAGGGTTTACACTACCAGTTTCATTTCTTAACGAGGGTTTACATTATCGGTTTGATCTCTTTTCTTGGGTTTACATTATCAATTTCATTTCATATCGAGGGTTTAAATTATCAGTTTCATTTCTTATCAAGGGTTTACATTTATCAGTTTCATTTCCTGTCGTGGGTTTACATTATCAGTTTCATTTCTTATCAAGGGTTTACATTATTAGTTTCATCTCCTATCGAGGGTTTATCAATTTCATTTCCTATCGTGGGTTTACATTATCAGTTTCATCTTCTCTATTGGGTTTACATTATCAGTTTCGTCTTCTCTCGTGGGTTTACATTATCAGTTTCATTTCCTATCGAGGGTTTACACTACCAGTTTCATTTCTTAACGAGGGTTTACATTATCGGTTTGATCTCTTCTCTTGGGTTTACATTATCAATTTCATTTCATATCGAGGGTTTAAATTATCAGTTTCATTTCTTATCAAGGGTTTACATTTATCAGTTTCATTTCCTGTCGTGGGTTTACATTATCAGTTTCATTTCTTATCAAGGGTTTACATTATTAGTTTCATCTCCTATCGAGGGTTTATCAATTTCATTTCCTATCGAGGGTTTACATTATTAGTTTCAACGGTATGAAATGATAAAATTCAAAAATATATGGATGAAGAAAACACAATAAACATTAAATCCAACTTAGTGAAGTACTCATTATTTGTTTCCTATTCTCTCGCTGACTTACATTACACAATAAACATTAAATCCAACTTAGTGAAGTACTCATTATTTGTTTCCTATTCTCTCGCTGACTTACATT
>NW_013665730.1:1002052-1015945 GCF_000517525.1 Limulus polyphemus | reverse complement strand
AGTGAAGTACTCATTATTTGTTTCCTATTCTCTCGCTGACTTACATTACACAATAAACATTAAATCCAACTTAGTGAAGTACTCATTATTTGTTTCCTATCCTCTCGCTGACTTACATTACACAATAAACATTAAATCCAACTTAGTGAAGTACTCATTATTTGTTTCCTATCCTCTCGCTGACTTACGTTACACAATAAACATTAAATCCAACTTAGTGAAGTACTCATTATTTGTTTTATATCCTCTCGCTGACTTACTTTACACAATAAACATTAAATTCAACTTAGTGTAGTATTCATTATTTGTTTCGTATCCTCTCGCTGACTTACATTATATGTTTATAGAATATTTTTACATTAAAAAATCGTTTCCTGATATTGTTTTATCATAAATTTAATTATAAATAACTAATTACACCATAGTGTATTTGGGTATCTATTACTATGAAATTGATTTTTAAAGTGCGTTATTTTGTATTACAGTTACACTTGTTCAGAAGTTGTTCATAATTATGGATCTATTTGTATTACTTATCAGATTTTTATCGAGCTCGGGACTTACCGCTGCAAGAGCTGATAGAGTGTTTTATCAAATACTGGTCTTTGATTGGTCGGTAGCCAGAACTGAGGGTAGTAAGCAAAACTGAC
Organism: Limulus polyphemus; assembly: GCF_000517525.1. Classification (NCBI taxonomy): domain Eukaryota; kingdom Metazoa; phylum Arthropoda; class Merostomata; order Xiphosura; family Limulidae; genus Limulus; species Limulus polyphemus. The sequence goes on along the minus strand of NW_013665730.1, from coordinate 1,015,295 downwards.
TGTAGTTTGGCCATCGTTAAGGTTATTGTACACTCGTATATCGTGAGTTTTGTCCCATTCAGTCAGGGTTCCGTTTATACGCTCCATGACATAATGCATCATCCCTCTGTTGGTAGAGTCTCCGATAAACAGCAACTATAGGAATAATTAAAAAAATGGACACATACGAAAGACTGAGATAGTTAAAACACATGTAAATACAATTTAAGATATAAATAGAGTATAAGCCAACAATAGTTGAGAGTTAAACTACTCTAAAAAACACAGTTGAGGGGATTAAACACCTAACATGAACATCATGGAAGATCGTAAGAAACGCGTACAAACAAAAGTTTAAGAGATGAAACAGATTTACATAGACACTGGTTGAAGGAGTAAAAATATGCTCAATAGGAAGATATATTTCGGAGATTTACAGAATTACGGAACAGCAGTTGATAAAACAGTACATATACTCTGTATGCACCCATTGTAACGTTTAGATAACACACAGAAACAAGCGGGTAAAATTACATAGATGTAACCTGAATAGAAGGAAACCCATGCAAAGAGATATAAGTGCTGATTGCTGTTAGAAGAAACACTAAAACAAATTAGCTTGAGGTAATGGTTATAAAAATTAAGCTTATTAAATATAAATTGAGGTGGTGATACAGATTATGTTACATCGAACGCTCCATCACTTTAAAACAAACCTAAGTTAGCATATCTGAGTGAATGTAGTACACAACGTTTTGGTATGGGCGAAATAAAGTTTGCTATTTGATTTTTATTTTTTAAAACTCTCAGTCTAATAAACGAGATACCAACGTTATAATGCTACACAACCAGTGAGTGACGAATTTACTACTTAACCATTTTCGAACACTCCCTTCTCACACACTGAATGTTGAAGCGAGAAGAAAATGAACTTACATTAATTCAATTTGTCGTGACCGTTGTGCACGGATTTCAGATTTAATGTAAAAGCGCCATATTTTAACTAAAATCGTTACCTGAAGGAAAATTCTAATATCCCCAGTCGACATACGTGAAATGTGATAGGTGAAAAAACAAAATAAAATAAGTAAGTATTTCCAAGGCCTAAAATAAAGCGTATTATAAACTGGTGTGAGTTTCTATATCTTAAAAATCAGCTGAAATTCAAGAAGTATAGAAAACGAGTTGTTGGAGTTCAAAAGGAATCTTACGTTACATACATATTTCACTGGATGATACGAAGAACGAATTCCTACTGATATTGATGGTTTCTTTGCCTACTTCTAGATGGAAAGGCGTGTTTGTAGAGGGTAGGGTTTTTCCAGTATTACGTTTACGTGTAAATATTGAAAGAACAATTTATACTTTAATATAAACACCGATTAATTTAAGGAGTACAATTTTTGGTTTGAAATTATTGGATAATTCAAACTATATATAGATTTCAGAAGAATAACTTAAGGACCACAAGCGAGTCATTTTTTTAATAAATTTAAATCGGTAAGCCAATGAGAGTTCTTTTAGATGAAGCAATTATAAAAGCTTTTGAAATCTCTATTATCTAATGATTGAAACAGTTAGTTTAAGGTCAACTTTGTCCTAGAAAAAATCCAAATGGTAGTAGTGAAAGATACACTGTTAAACAATTATAATGAAAGTATCAAGCCATAAATCCGAAACTCTTAAACAAAATACACAATCACTGTACTTTTTAAACTCAATATCAAACATATATTGAGCCATCTCATAACAAAAAAACATGTAACATGTTTCGAAATAATTCTTCTCGAAAACTTGGTTGCTGAATAGCAGTGTGATAGCAAGAAAAGTATTTAGACATATCAAACTGGAATATTATTCCTTAGTTTAACCACTATTACCAAAAGCGATCTTTAGTAACAAAATAGAAAGACTTCTGATAGGAAAGCATTCAATGTGTACTTCGATCACATATAATATGGTGTTTGTAAGAAAATATAGGGAGTACTAAGATACAAGTTTAAAATACACGAAAAACCTATAAATAATTGTCGTTTTAAAATTATAACTTTGCTTATAATACATTTTAATGTCTGAATAGTTTGACTGCCATGAGAAAATGTTTCAAGTGAAAACTTTTCTAGAATTACTAAATTGGTGAATGGGACTAATGTGCTTGCCTTAGGCCCAATACACTTCGTTACTTTAGCTGCTCATTAGGTTTGACGTTAGCAAAGTTTTAAAGCTCTTGATATTCTATATGAATAAAGTTTAATCCTTGTTATCTTTCACAACTACAGTTTAAAATAATTGAAATTTTACTAAATTATTTGGTCCGGCATGGCCAGGTGGTTAAGGAGATCGACTCGCAGTCTGCGGGTTCGAATCCCCGTCACACCAAACATGCTCGTCCTTTCAGCCGTGGGGGCGTTATAATGGGACGGTCAATCCCACTATTCGTTGGTAGCCCAACAGTTGGCGGTGGATGGTGATGACTAACTGCCTTCCCTCTAGTCTTACACTGCTAAATTAGGGACGGCTAGCGCAGATAGCCCTCGTGTAGCTTTGCGCGAAATTCAAAACAAACAAACTGAAGTATTAACTAAAAGACTAGGGTTAGGGTATATAAATAACTAGACTAAAATGGCTAGAGCTGAAGAAAAGAAGAATATTTTTCTTAAAATAATAACATTTATCAACACTTTGTATTCTTAATACAAGTCTGTTGAAATATTTAATATACATTTCATATAAAATTTCAAATAATACAATTGATTGTATAATAACCAAGTACGCCAATAAATGTCTGTATTTTAAAATAAACACAGAATAATATTTTCTATACTCGCACAAGGGTTAACATATGCAATATAACAGTGTAATATTTATTGAATGTTTTTATTAAAATTACCAGTTTTAAAATAATGAATAATATGATTTTAATGTTCTTCACGGACAAAGTTTTTACAGTACACTGTTAAGAACTTTGAGATCATGTTTGAAAACTATGAAATACTCCAATAAACCCACTTTGAAGAGGAGTGAAATAGAAGTAACTCAACATTGAAAGTTGATGTAAGGGTTTACGAGGAACTTTTTTTTTGAAATCGCAGAAACTTGTGCTTAATCAAGAATAAGAGCTATTTGAAATAGTTGGAATTGTTTAAACTAACATTTTGCTTGTTCTCACACATTACACAATTATTACAATTTATTATCTTTTGTGCAAAAAGAAAAAAAAAGGAATTACATACCTTTTTCTTGGCAAGACACTGTGATAGAAGATCACGTGACAACAAGGGATAACGACAGCTATAAGGGTTCCATATTGCTTCTCTCCAAAAGCATGAATGTTGATTCGCACACGACCTACACGGCAGAACCCACCGACCTAAATATGAGTAAATACGAACGTTTTATATAAAATCTCTACCCAAAAAGTCTTCTACTCAGTTGAATAATGCTTCCAAGTCTCAAAGTTACAGTTTATGAAACTAAATTTAAAATGATCATTAACATCTTTCAATGTCATAAATATGAAGTCCTCCCACTGATTGAAGTAGCCCCTGGTGATAATTACTGTTCAGTTTTTACTCTTCAGATAAAGTAACAACTAGATATAGAGTTGTACTGTTGAGATAAAGTAACAACTAGATATAGAGTTCTACTGTTCAGATAAAGTAACAACTAAATATAGTGTTCTACTGTTCAGATAAAGTAATAACTAAATATAGTGTTCTACTGTTCAGATAAAGTAATAACTAAATATAGTGTTCTTCTGTTCAGATAAAGTAATAACTAAATATAGTGTTCTACTGTTCAGATAAAGTAACAACTAGATATAGAGTTCTATTGTACAGATAAAGCGACAACTAGATATAGAGTTCTATTGTACAGATAAAGCGACAACTAGATATAGAGTTCTATTGTACAGATAAAGCGACAAATAGATATAGAGTTCTATTGTACAGATAAAGCGACAAGTAGATATAGAGTTCTATTGTACAGATAAAGTGACAACTAGATATAGAGTTCTATTGTACAGATAAAGCGACAACTAGATATAGAGTTCTATTGTACAGATAAAGCGACAACTAGATATAGAGTTCTATTGTACAGATAAAGTGACAACTAGATATAGAGTTCTATTGTACAGATAAAGCGACAAATAGATATAGAGTTCTATTGTACAGATAAAGTACAACTAGATATAGAGTTCTATTGTCACAGATAAAGCGACAAGTAGATATAGAGTTCTATTGTACAGATAAAGCGACAACTAGATATAGAGTTCTATTGTACAGATAAAGCGACAATAGATATAGAGTTCTATTGTACAGATAAAGCGACAAATAGATATAGAGTTCTATTGTACAGATAAAGCGACAACTAGATATCGAGTTCTACTGTTCACATAAAGTAACAACTAAATATAGTGTTCTACTGTTCACATAAAGTAACAACTAGATATAGAGTTCTACTGTTCAGATAAAGTAACAACTAGATCGAGCTCTACTTTTAAACTAAACAGTTAACTAGGTATAGAGAGTTACTACTGCTCAATCAAAGTAAAACGTAGATTTTTTTTGTCCCAAATGAATTGGGACGTAGTGTTTGGTTTAAATAAAAGTATTTCAAAAATCTGCTTAAGAAATCACACATAAAAATGGATGGAAATGTAAGATATAAAAGTCTGGTGTCTGTGGTTTAATACTCTTAAATAAAAGTGATTTTTATATAATTTCTAGTTACAACATACCCAGGCGAATCGGTGATGTTAAAGTGGCGCTTTTTATATGAGAGAAGTTTCAATACATCACCGGAAAACAAACAAACATTTGCACGAAGACCACCACGGGTGAGAAGAAACTAATGTTCATGTATTGATCGTGTCAGAAAAAAGTATCCATGAATTTATCTTTCCAACTATCGCACATATCAACAAAAAACGATTCAACGCAAAAGGGTCAATAATAAAAAAAAACATCAACTTTAAAACTAAGCAGATAAGAACATTGACATCAAAGAAGCCCAAGAATTGATGGTTTAGTTAGTGGAAGAAGGACTCCATTTCTTGTTTTATACGAAACGAATTTTCCAGTTCTGTAGTAGCTCACCTAAATATCATCAGTTCTTTGTCTTATCTACAGTTTCGCCTTTTACTGATGAGGTTTTCTAAATTCCCGTTTTCTTATTACTTTTTCCTTAAAGGTACGACTTTTATGAGGTGTCATTTCTCTTGTTCTACACAGTAGCCATAAACGTTATATAAAACATAAATGTTCTAAGCAGTATGTCTTACCAGTGGTAAAATAAGTACGTCAAAGTGTCAATGTTTAGAAAACCTTACACACACATATAATGTCAACAAAATAAAACAGTTTAATCACACTGTTTAACACTATTAGTCATTTATATACTTTAATACGTGAAATCTTTTCTGACAAAAAATAATTTCGTGAAATGTGTATTGTAAGGAAGGAGGACTGTAAAAATTAATACTCGAGAAGTGTGTTACAGAAGTTATAAGTACTTCAAAACAATTTCCATTTGTATGTAGTTTTATGAAAATATAGAAGAAAAAAAAATACTGGCTAACAGTCTACAATTAATGAATAGCTCCTATTATATTTATTTTTGAAGTAATGGGTTTATCGGACACAAACTGTTAATCCGGGGGTTCATGGTTCGCGATCCATTACCACAAGAGTGGCGGTCAAATCTCATTAGTTGATAGGACAAGAGTAACCCAAGGATTAGTAGTGGGCGCTGTTGGCTAGATGCAATTCCTTTAGTGTCTATCAGTTCCAAATTAGGGACCATTATACATAAATAACTTTTGGGAAGCTCAGCATAAAATTATGAAATAAACTAGACAGTGATGTAACTAGAAAAGATGTTCCCCTCGCATAAAAAGTAATTAGACCCTCCACATTTACTCTTCTTGTCAGGGCTTACGGGTCCCCTTTTGGTTCGCCGCCCCCATCTCTCCGCAATTACGGGGGCATACTTAAGCCACTGAAGCTAAGCCTGTATAGAAATATAAAAATAAAAAGCTTCTGATAAGATGGCTTTAGTCTTTCATAATAAAAAGCTATATTTATTTTAACATAAATATTGCTTTTTTCTTTCGGTTTCAAAGTTGGTGTATATTTCGTAAGGCAACACTAGCTCTACATTTTCACATTCACATTGCACATTTTAACCAACCTGGTGCATCACCTTCACCACAAGCTGGCAGATCTGCTGCCTTCTCCATGTATGTGATCCAGTTAGCATGACGTTCTTTCTGGATACCACAAGGTTCATTGGGAAAAACCTGGAGATCGCACTCCTGTAAACAAACAGATATTTAAAGATGCAGAAAAATATAAAAGCAGTTATCTTTCAACAATATCCAATCTACTTTGGCACATGCTAACTTGAAATTTGTATTAGGACGCCCTACTCTTGAAATAAGAATAAGAATGATAAATAATGAAAAAGGTAGATATTTATTCTGATTACAAAATGGAACTAACAAAAAATACGTAAAACTATTTCTGTTACAATAAGTTACCGAATATATTCATCAATAAGATGCCAAACGTCTATGAGTTAGTAGACATAGGTGTAAAAATGTTTAGATGCAACAAGAATCACTGTACTACATATAAATTACAGCTCAGCTTGCAAAGGATTCGTTTTGTTCTTCTCAGACACGAAAAGACAACAAATATTTCACTATTGAAATCATATTGAATTTTGAAAAACCAACACAAACCTGCTTTAGACTACACACTTGATGTGGGAGTTCCGGACTAAAGGGCGGTTCATCATGTGTGACAGACAGACGATAGACCAATAAAGTGTAAGTGTTAACTACCCATGGCTCAGTATGGGAAATGTCCACAACCAAGAACGATATCCTATTTGGACCGACTCCAAGTGTGTAGTTGGTTGGTCTGTAAAAATAAATAATGAACACTCAACTTAAACACTAACACTTACGCTACAGAGTTCAATATTCATATCAAGGTCGTATACAGCAGAGGGATCTAGAGGGTCAGGATCTCCCCTTTTTTTCTGAGAAAGTCATAGATAAAAACTAGAATGTAGAGAGACTGTGCTACCTTGTCTGCAAAGCTTTGAAATAAAGAACAGTTATTCTGTAAGTTTAATGAAAATTGGACCGCTGTATCCCTTATAGCTGTTACTTTGAAAACACCAAGTGATATATATATTATTATTATTAACTAACGTATTATTAAGGAATTACGTGTATCATTGCAACTAGGTCTCTAAATTATTCTGTATTCACCTTGCATATTATTAGAATTTGAAGTACTTCTTGCCAATACGAATCTACTGATTGCTTGTTTTGACTTGTCGTGTTTTTGATTATTTATAATTTAAAAGTTTTTAAAACAAGTGTTTTCATGAACATTTAGCTGAAAATGGGATATACCTGGATGGTCCGTATTTATCATCTATCCGTACTTCTGTCTGACAGTTCTGGCCAAAAGCCCATACTCTCACTAAGAGCTGATCGTAGGACACGTTAGCAACGTAATCCGTCACAAGAGGAGAAAACGCCGGCGTTATGATCAATGCTGGTGACACTATTATCTGACCTACGTACGGCATAGTTATCGGATCTAGAAAAGAAAAGTACACTGTATTAATTGAAGCTTAAGTGTTATTATACATCAATTCTTCTCTCTGCAGCGCCTAAAGATACTCTAAAACACAAATTTTTATAAACATGCACGTATCTAGAATTAGAACATTTAAATATCGCGTGTTCTTATTGAATTAAAAAACAACAACATAATTAGACTCTCACTAAAATCTCAAAATTACGTTGACAAGATAATATAATTTCGTTTTGGTTAGTTTCATTTTACATGTATATGTTTTTGATACCGTAGATACATTTGGAGATACAAAAACATTAATAAGCGGTATCTGACGCTTTAACTAAATCAAGGAGTGATGTGGGTGAATCTTGCAAATTAATGTGATATTTGTTAATTGTTAACTCTGCAGTTTTATCGACATTTGCGGAGAAAAAGTAAAATTAGAAAACTTACCATTGCTACACTTTCGGTTTGCAAATTGACCTAGAAAAAAAGAATGAAATATATTTGGCTATACTATCTATTAGATCGACATCTACGTGTTTTTGTTTTAATATAATGTCCTCCTAATCCTTCTTGGATAGTTTGAAGTAGAAACGTGTTTCATGTCTTACGTTTTGTTCTGTTCACTCTTTTAACATAATAGGATTCTAAAAAATGGTGATTAGTATTTTTACCTTAAAACATAACGAATTATTACTTTAAGTCTGGAGATTAAGTTTTAATGACGAACTTCTCCGCCGAATAACAGTCACCGATTCAGGAATAGTATATATAAATATTTATAAAGAACGATCTGTAGTTTTTTTTACTTAGAACTGTGAGAAAATTGTATCTTCTAAATAGTGTAGGAGACATAGGTTCTTGACAGATAGATATTGCCTGGAAGGATCTATAAATAATCAATTATTTATTTGCTTACCATGCCAGAACGTGAAATCATTTGAAACGGTGTGCTGTATTTTTTTCCTGTGCCTGTCAGCCTGAGGGAATGTAAATATGTTACACAGCGAATCAGTTTATTTCAGCTTTTCTCTAGCAGGAGGCAAGTCGTGAGGCTATAAGAAGTGTCCTTTTATTTTAACGCATTATTTGTTGTCAATATTAGAGAAGTAAATAAGGACTTAGCATAAGAAGCATTCTAAGGAGCCTCCAAAGATAAGAACCTGAATTATTTGTTTGTAAGTGAAAAACACAAAATTATAAAGAAACTGCAATCAAAATAAACGAGTTACAAAGCGTGCTTAAAGGCAGTCAGTCCAAGACAGAACAAAGCAGATAAAACAAAAGAGCAGTTTACATTCACGAAAAAAGGGAGAAAGGTTATCTTGTTAATAAAAAAATATGTAGAAAAAAACATTTTAGAATATTGTAAAACATTATTTGACAAAGTCTGTGTGTGTTCGCTTATAACTCGCGAACCGCTGGACCGATTGTCACCAAAACTGGCATGCACCTTCAGGTCCTCCACCGGATAGTGACATTTGGGTGGGACGGATTCAGGTTTATTAGTGAGAATTAATATTTAAGTGTATTAATATGTATTTGCATGTACAAAGAGATATTCGTAGTTTATTAAAATGATTGTTTGTTTATAGTTAAGCACAAATCTACACAATGGACTATCTGGCCCAGTTTCTAGCTTTGTAAGTCCGGAGACATACCGCTGTGCCACTGGGGGGCTATAAAAATGATTTGCATGCACTTATATACTGGTATGTCATCGAAAATGCTGGACATTTGACAATGTAATATAGGTAGAGTAGGAAAATAAGTTTTTATACAACGAAACTGTAAAACAATGCATCTAAAAAAACACAGCATTTCGAAGAAGATAGACTTCAGTCTTCCTCACGGAGGAATAAGCTCGCACAACGGAATATTTAGGACAGTAACAAACTATTCAACTAATCAAGTGCAACGTCCTTAGCCAAAAGTGGAGGCTAAAAAAAAAAAGAAGAAGGAATAATCCAATCCAAGGGCCACAGCGAGAAAGGTGGAGACATTTCTGGTATCGTTATCAATATGATAAACAATAATTTGATGTTGGCGTGGGGTCACAAGTCCAAAGTTCTCAAGCTCCCGATCCCACCCCGCTAGAAAGGTGGCCGAAGAACTGAAACCATAGCAATCTCGTTAGGCCATTCACCCAATGGAGAACCCGTGGAAAGTTTCTTAAGATATGTGGTCTAAGATTGAACTCGCTGTTCTTCGCATAACTTTGTTACAGTGAAAATTACGTAATCGTTTCTATCCGGCTGTCCTTGATCGACGAAGGAGGAAGCAGGTTACAAGGTTACAACCTGGAAATTGTCTTTTATAAAGTGTGATAAGATCGGACAACCTGTTTTTAAATGAATAGATGTTATGACAACTCACTATATATGCACTTTAATAAATGTTCATATGCGGTGATATACGTTCATATAGGTCAGCACATATTATGATGATAAGTCAGTATGGATTAGATGGGCCAGTATGTGTTTTAGTAAGCCACTATGCGTTAAGATATATGTGTTCATCCATGGTACTACCATTCCTCGTATTTATAATTTACTAACCTGCATAAGAGTCTGTGTCGTCCTGAACGTAAGATTCTTGCTTTTCTGAAAGCTGGTTCATTAAGGATGACAAGTTCATCCCTCTCCTGCAATAAACAGAACAAACTACTAGTAAAGCGAACAAAAAAACGGCAACAAGAAACAACAACAAAACATCACTTGTATCAATCACAGAACAATATAATAGATTGAGGTTAGTTTGTTCAAATCCTACAAACTTATTTTCAAAGGTTCAATAAGATGTACAAGGATTACATAGCTAGCAGAAACATTTTCATCACAATTGATTATTTACATAAGTTTTTAATAACATAGTTTGTTTCAAGTTACAAGGAATAATAAATAACACGGTAAATCAAACATTTTAAAAGTACTTTAAAGTTAATTCATTTATCTACAGAACATCGAAAATGTTGTGCTTTTAAAAATAAGAGCATAAGGTTTAGTTTAATAAATTATGAGCAAGCTCTTTTTACATATTCAAAGACGAAAACTTGTCGCACGTTCATAAATGAACCTTAGTAGTTTAGTTCAAACCCTGTTCTGTGTCTAAGGCCGGTACTTTCCAATGAAACAAGCGGATGGGAATGGTAAATAATTCCTTTCCTGGACAGAATGATGCTAGCCCACCGAATCCTTAGCTAACAGCTAGGTATCCATTATACAGTTGGACAGACTGGAACAAGTGGGGTATTGCTTAAGGACACAAAAGCATGATGCGGGTCAACTTCGAACTCACAACTATCCGATTATGAGTTTAAAACGGGAAACCACTGAGCCACGCTGTCCCTTAATAATCTAAGGTAGGGATTGTTTTATGTTATACCACGATCTGATTCAACATATAATTACTTCAACTATTCATAAAAAAAAATCTGAAATACGTTAAACTGTCATAGCATCCTTCAAACCATTGGAGATATTCAGGCATGCTTACATGACGCTTAGCAAAGGTTATTTCGAGATGGCAGCAAGTAAAAAATGCGAGCATATAAAAGAAGTTAAGCAAAGCTCAGCTTCTCGATTACAGCTAGTCAGAATGTCTGAGGTAAGTTTATACTTGTGAATTACATTGGCTTCTAGTATTCTAGTTTTACGCAAATGACAGAATTTCTTAACGCATGACCAGCTTTAAGTTATTGTACGTATACACTAATGTTATTTTTATTTTCTCATAGTTAATGTTGTACATACGGTCATTAAATACGGTTTAAATTAGGTTTCACAAGAAGATCACCGACAGACAAATCTTAAGATCACTGATGAAGAAATCAATACTTTAAAACTATATATTTCATAAGTAAAACATTTTTATAAGAAAAGTGAATATTGTGTATTTGTATTTTATATTTATGGCAACACTACTGAAGGTTATTTACCACTGTCCCTAATTTTGAGCTATTGACCAGATGGAAGACAGTCAGTCAACAGCACCATACATCTCACTATCCACACTAAGGGATTCAATGTCACTCTGATATTACACCCACAAATTAAAGTACGGGGATTATTTTATTGTATAGCACCGATTCGAACATGGCTCGTCAGATATGAAATATACAGCTCTACCACAGGGCCAGTCCGCGCCTAAACATAGTGTGGCCCAACATGACCAGGTGGTTAAGGCGCTTGACTCGCAATCTGAGGGTCGCGGGTTCAAATCCCCATCCCAACAAACATGCTCGTGGGGGCGTTATAATGTTTCAGTCTCCAAACCCAACAACAGCAACATACAATATAGAACCACTACTAAACGAAATAGAACTATTCTGCAATAAGTGGAGAATTAAAATAAATGCGCACAAAATACAAGTCATATTATTTACAAGATCTAGACGGGACTCTCTTACAGGTAGAAACTTCAGCAAAATTCTTAGGGATTACATTTGATTCAAAATTAAAATGGATACCACACATTAATAGCATAAAAAACCAGAATTTGGAAAAGAGTGAGTTACGTTAGGAACCTGACTGGTAACAAACAAGGAGCTTCATCATTAAACATATTAAACATTTAAAGAACATACATAAGACCAGTCGTAAAATATGCCTGTATAACATGGATAAATGTATCAAAAACACACCTCAACAAACTACAGCAAATACAAAACTCTATTTTATCGAAAAATATAGAGACCCACGATCAACAACTTCTGAATTTCTACAGAACTATTCAAATATGCCAACCTTATCAGACAGACTCCTTACTTCAATATTGTAAGAAAAATATTAATAAAAATGAACTAATGAGCAAACTAGAGAGTTACATAATACATGATGAACCAAGCCCTAAGTACCTCCCCCCTCTAAACATCATAAATAAGAATCTTACAGACCAAACTGAATCCTAGACACAAACGTAGCTCTATTTTAAAAGGGTTTTGTATGTAAAAATATGATTATGTGTGTGTGTATATGACTGCTAAGTGGAACTGTATTGTGAACACAGACTAATAGTGCGATCATACATAAGTGAAGCTAGTGAAAATATACGAGTTAATATTACCCCATGGCACGAAAAGGGTATGTTAATTAAAACTGCGTACAATGGACAAAGTTTAACATACTGTGAGTAATACAACAACAACGTAACAAGTGTTATTACCTTGGATTCAATAACATTACAAACAAAATAACAATTACAGAGAGGGAGGAAGAGGTCTACTCTGAACCTGACCCTCCCTGGTCCAAAACATAAACATCGTGTATCGGATGATTGGGAAAAGAAGTACACATTTAGGGGCAAGCTTAGATAATATTTCATATAACGAAAATTTCTAAAACATTACGAAGTTAAAATAATTTGTTCTGCCTGAGGAATCATTTTATTAACCATACCAAGTATATTCCATTTATCAATTGTATCTTAAATGCGTGCATTGTTCTGACTGAAAGTGAGAAATAGCAATACAAACTAAATAACCGAAGGATGTGGGCTTTAACTGAAAGTCAATTTGCCAACTAAGATTAGAATCAAAACAGCTTAGACTGTTAACTTTCGGCCCGGCATGTTCAGGTGGTTAAGGCACTCGACTTGCAATCTGTGGGTCGCGGGTTCGAATCCCTGTCCCACCAAACATGCTCGCCCTTTCAGCCATGGGAGCG
>NW_013665730.1:994846-1001070 GCF_000517525.1 Limulus polyphemus | reverse complement strand
TCCATAACAAACAAACAAACTGTTAACTTTCAGTATAGGAAAAATTCAAAAATACCTGAATTATTATTATACGTTGTTTTATCATCAGTGAAAATAATAACCCCCGTGATAGTAGAGGTTGTGCAGCCTTAACAATTCTAAGAAAATAGCTGCACATTAGGATACATTATTGATATAAATGTAATCAATTAGCTTTAAATAAAACAGCTGATACAACAACATTCGACTTCAACTTCTGTTTCCAAAAACCAGTGTGAATGTTGTTTAGAAAATTATGTTCTTTGAACTAATTCTGTTTCTAAGTATGAAAGAAATCAAATATTTTGCGCAAACTAACCTAACAAAAAACAATATTGTGAAACCTCGGGTCACAGGTTAGAGTCATACAGACAGATACAATTACTATAATAAATATGATTTACTTCTTAAAGTAGATATTTACGAAAAACGTTGACAGTCCAGAAATATCAGAGAATGCAGTTACATTTAACACAATAAAAAGATAATTTCCCCGAATGGGGGCCGAAGGTCACCTGTTTTAACCAGTCGCACTACTATACAGTAGTGTGTTGTTTGTCAGTCAGTCAGTAGACACTAAAATGATGTTACATTAGGGACATTTAACGTCGCAATTTGTACTGTCATGACGTCAGTAAAATGTGCGTATTCCATGAATTGCGAGAAGAATTATTCATTCCGTAGGCTACAACACAGCATGACATATGAACTTGAAAAGCAAGAAATAAAAAATATGTGTTACTCTTAATTTTGATTTTATTTACTCTTGAAACAAAACACTTTCGGGGACCTTGCGAAAGTACATTTAGTTATAGCAACTTCGTTTAACACAGAAATGACTGATCATAATGAGGGGTGGGGGTTTCTACAACAAAAACAAGGAATTAAGAAATAAATTTAACCCAACAATTAACTTACTACACTGAATTACATAGAACAGAAGAAATTAACTTAACTGTCATATTTAATATAGAAATAAATTATGTAACGAGCGTGTTTAACGTACAAAATTATTGATTTTTGATATTAGGCTTAACACAGTAAGTCGTTGAATTTTTCATAATGGCTTAAATGAAAATAATTGAATTTACAGACGTATATTGATATATAATGGTATTACATAAACTAAGTGGCTTTATTGTACTAAATTAACAGAAAATTAGATGACTTCAGTTTTGTACTTTAAAGTCGAATGTTAGTGATAACGTTAACTAATTTCAACACAGAGTTATGTATGAATGATGCAGTAAACATGTAAATTCGTATTCTTTCAACAATGTAAACATTCAGATGTTCTAATGACAAACACAACATTATAATCAACTTAAATTTCCTAGTACGTGCTTTGGGTTGGATGCAGAAAAGATGTGACAGTTTAGCTTTATATTCTAGCTAGAGATGAGCTATACGATAGAGATGGGCCTATACGAAAGTATAGGGCTTAGATGTGTATCATATAATATCAATTACGTACAACGCTACAGGAGTGCACACAACAACACACGAGTTAGGCATGTATTAATTTATATCGGCTACATACATTAATACCCGACTTTACGCGAGAGTATACACATTAGGAACACATCACATTACAACAATGTACGCACAACAATACATTAGTTAGGTGTATCTCATATCATATCACGAACATCACTACACGAGTTCGGTGTATATCACATTATACCAGTTACGTACGACACTACACGAATTCACGCAAGAGTATACGGGTTATGGGTATATCACACTATCAGTTACATATAGTAATACTACTCAAGTTGAGATGACAATATACGAATTAGGGTGCATCACGTTATTTTTTTTCAGTTAAGTAAAACTATACAATTTGGGTGTATATCACATTATATAAGTTACATAGATCTAAGTCCACAGGGCAATATCGAGTTTTACTTATATCCTTTCTGGGAATATCATACAGCATTTAATAAGGAGAAACAATATTCCATGCAATCGATTTAGGTTTTTGGAAATTATATAACAGAAAAAACATAGGGCTCATTAGAAGAAAAACAAACCGAAATAATAAAAGGAACACCCTAAAGTTGTTTTTGTGCCACATTTAACCCTTTTTTTAAAGTTAAAAAACGGTGTCTTTTTAACAGGAGGTTCTAAAGTATTTCTTGCAATAAAACTAGTGTTAGGTTTTGTCCTTTAGCAATAATGGAAAAAAAGTTTAGACTTTTTATTACAAAATTATCTTCTGCTAATAAAGTTATAAAACACATTGTTTTTATCATTCATTAAATATAGTTTTTGTCTTAAAGGCTGCGTTCAACTCAATGACTTCGGGCAACGGTTTATTGAACAACTGAGATTTTTTATTAACATATCAACTATTTTCACATTACTTACCAAGCCACACTGCTTTTTATTTCATCGTCAGAGAGCTCCTGGTCCAGAAGGTGCCGATTGTAGTAAAGTTCTAGTCTTAACGAAAGATCGTGTAAGTCTGCAGTTCCGTGTCGCGAGAGGTCGCTACCGTAATCAAAGAGAAATAAACTAAACTTGTGTAATTATAAACCAAGCTTGACTTTAAGATCTCCTGAGCGGGTGTACAACAAATGAAGATTATATTTATATTTACGAACTTAGAAAATTAACATTAAAATGAATTATGATTAGTGTAATACTCCAAACCTTTTAAAAGATTATAAAACTTACAGTAATTAGGACATACTAATGGGTCATTTGGGTGTCCTAGCTTTTAAATGGATATTTCTTGGTGAATAAGTTCATTGTAATATATAACAACAAAACTGGCTTTATTACAATAGCTAAAACTATCTGAACTATTCCTTTCTATTAAAAATTTCGAATGTGTTTGACGACGAAATCAATATAACAGTAAAGATCAATATAATAATATACTAAATAATTAAAAGTAATCAATCACTGAGAAAAACAGATATCCGTACATACTTTTATAATTCCCTATATTGCACTTTTTTCAAACACCTATATTTAAAAGACCTACGAAGAGTAGACCATTCTTCTTCAAAAGCTGGGTGAAAAATGGAACGACCTTTCTTTAACAAGAGAGGTAGATGAGAGACTAGAAAACACCACATTAGAGAAATCTATCTAAACATAAGTTAAAGGCAGTGAACAATGTAATATTATATGCATTGCTTTTTACTAATTTTATACATGCTTTATTAAAAACTGCCCCTCTGGTATTTTACATAGTTACAGATTACAGAACTAACCATTAACTGCTCTCTACAGATTAGTCTTCTATTTACACGGCCTATACTTTTAATTATCTTACTTACGGTTTTTGATAAAGCAGTGCCCTGTCGAGCTCGTGAATGAGGTCTGTATGACTTTGTGTCCCTACGGCTGGATAGAGCTAAAAGCAGTAATTAAACACAGACTTCTGTATAAAAATAAGAACATGATTCAAACCTTAAAGCAATATTCTGGCCTACGTGAGGTCAGGATTAAAAGAGTTAATTTGGTATACCCTTTATGACATTACACAAATGAGAAATAAAATATTATTACGGTTGAGAGACAGAAGCTAAACTTTTTCTCTACCTATGGTTTACTGTTGAGACTCAAATTTGGCAGTTAGAATTTTTTATTATCAACAAATCTAGTCTGATTTTAATAAATAAAAGTAAAGAAGACTGTATAAAAACATACACATGATATTTTAATGATATAATCTGAAGCATTGAAATATTTCAATGATTTAATCTGAAGCATACTGTAGAATTGAACAACGGAGATAGTTTGAAAATTACGTCAGAATAAGATCTGCTCACGGGCAAACACGTGCGAAACCTAAAACGAAAGATAAAGAAAGATATGCAGGTTTAGGCATAACCTCACAAGAAACAACCCCGTATTTGGAAAAGATGATATCTTGTTCTAAACTTGTTGAAAGATCACTCACTAGAGAAGCAAGACTGTCTATGTGGTTTCACTGTATTATCAGTTTATATTTCCGGATGTCATATTCAATCTGTACAACGCGTTGCAATAGGTGGAAGCTAACTGTGTTAATACAGATTCTGTAAGAACAGTATGAAGGGTTTACATATTCATCTTAGTTTATTGATATTTGTTGTAAAAAATAAAACTCGGATAAACAAGATTTAGCCCAAGTGGGTATATCCATATAAATGTTTTGTCAAAAACTAATAATTATATACAGGGACACAAGGTTAGCTAATCTATCTATCTATCTATATATATATATATATATATACAATAGCCAAAGGTCTGTCTGTCACGCCCTGTATATCCTGAACGGTTAATTATAGAAAAGAAAAAATATATATGAAAATGCCCCCGCTAGTGGCACAGCGGGATGTCTGCGGACTTACAACACTAAACACCGGGTTTCGACACCCATGGTTGGCAGAGCACAGATAGCCCATTGTGTAGCTTTGTGCTTAACTTCAACTAAACAAACAAAATGCTTATTTTAAAGAGTACATTGCAGGAAAATTATTCATCCTTTGCAAATCCTAAAATTTCGTAGCGTTATCAATATTGATTTGTCAGTCTTCGTATGTGCTGGGCAGTCAATCCGAGAAAAAAAACAAAACTTATTAAGATAAAAATGTTTCTTTTTGTGAGAGAATTTCACCAAAATAAAAAACGTGACTTTCTCCGTCGACTGATTGAAAAAAATATTTTGAAGATAGGAGCATGAACGGAAAAAAACTCATAGAGAGGGGAACGTGTTGTTGTTCGGTTTATATCTTTCTTTTATTTTTACGTCGCTATTATATACATGCATGCTTATATTGTACCATGTCGAATAAGTTTATTGAATTCAATTGCATATTTCCGCTTTGACCCTTCTTATAGAAATGACAACTGTCAAAGAGCACTCACTTCGGTAGCGGTCTTTTCTGACGCTCAGTGAAATGACAAGGAACGGTGGCATCCAGAAAAACAGATACCCGTGGCTACTTAGCAAACATAAGCGCTCTATTGTGCTGGATGCACCTATTGCATCGAAACACAAAATTTTTGTCAACAATACATTGTAGTCAATCTCCTTTGATTAAAAACAAACAAAATGCTATTTTCCTTATTGAAATAACACACGGAATGATAAAATACGGTTGTAAACAGCCCACTAGATAATTATATTGTATATACGCTATGAACCAAGGCATTGAGCTGATTGCATATTATATATTCATTCATCACTATTTTTAGAAAAATTACTATTGAATCGTTTCATCTGCTATTAACTTTATAAACACTTTATTGAAAACTGAAGAACAGTAAAATATTTATTTTAATTACTTAACAATAGTTTTGCTTACACAGCAAGATCACATATTTTCATATTTAAGGTTGATCGTTGTTTATTTTTCAGATATAGCGACTACACTATTTAAAGAACGGAAAAAAATGTATGAAATAGTTTTCCGATGCATAAAATCAAACACTGCTCATATAAGAAACTTATACATTCAGTAAAGGAACGGAAGCGTGTAATTCAAACCTGTATAATTTTATGTAGCGAATGTGGATAGTAGTTTAGAAACAAGTAAAGGTATAAGGGAAGTAACTGTTGCTGAATTTGAAGGAATATTCGTATTTTAAAATGGGTCAACTAAAACTTCAGACGAACATTGAACAAAACGAACAATACCACCAAATCTCAGCTGCAAAACAACTAGCACATACACAAAAAAAGATAAATTGATGTACTCACTTTATTGATTTAAAATAAATAAGGATACTATGCATCTACAAATGAAGCTCAGAGGGTAAAGTTGCGTATGAAAAAATGATATTATTGTTATGAGCTGTTTTAAAAGTGTTTGAAATCTAATTTTTAAATTACCTGTACATTGAATTGGTAAGTAAACAACGATTTGTTTGCATATGAAGTAAGAAACTTGACTGTATCAGTTTCTTATGAATAATTTGTAATATATATTATTTTGCTGGAAGTCGGCAAGTGTATAGGGTTATATATATATATATTATTTTGCTGGAAGTCGGCAAGTGTACAGGGTCATATATAGATATATATATGTATATTATTTTTCTGGCATTCGGCAAGTGTATAGGGTCATATATATATATTTGCGGTGGTCAAACAGTTTCCTCTTCAAGCATCGACACAAATGTTTTGTTGCTTGTTATTAAGCTCAAAACTACACAAAGGGCTATCTCATTGCCCACCACTGGTATCAAAACCCGGTTTCAAGCGG
>NW_013665730.1:985092-994803 GCF_000517525.1 Limulus polyphemus | reverse complement strand
AAGCATCGACACAAATGTTTTGTTGCTTGTTATTAAGCTCAAAACTACACAAAGGACTATCTGCATGCCCGAGTATCAAAACTCGGTTTCAAGCGGTATAAGTCCATAGATATACCGAAACAAATGATTTATACATAACCATAAAGATCAGAGGCGTTGCTAGAGACTTGAAAGATTCGGGGTTCGGGCCCATAGGCGCGAGAATTTTCGACGTTTCACTATGATATCGATCATGGTTTTCTATTCTGATTTTTCCAGACACCAACTGGGGATTTGGGGCATGCTTCTCGTGTATTAATGCCTAGCGACGCCTCTGATAAAAATGTAAGTTCTGGGGGCTACAAACATGACATCTAGGTATTGGAACTCTTATTCTCGAGCATGTGTTAAGTCCCAACAAAACACATTAATTTTTGTATTCGAACCAAAGATTATACTAAAATATACGAATAAAAACTTAAACAAAGACCTCCCTTTCTCCCCTAATCTTTCGGTATCTCAAAGAGTTTTGGAAATTCATAATTAAAAGATGACCCCTTACTTGTTGAAAGCCCTGGAGATTGAAAGATTCTCGTCGTCCGTCTAACAAAACCTGCAGATCCTGTCGGCTCAGGCACAGGTCGTGACTTATCAGACAACTAAGTCCCTACAAATACAAAGAAATAAGCCAAACTAGAGCCCTTTTTAACAGTTTTAAATATTGTGCTCGCGAACTAAGTTATTATAACACTTAGTGTATACTTTTGTAATGTATCACAGTAGCAGTATATCTTTTGAGTCTCCAAAAGCGGTTAGTGACGTCACAGGTCTTTCTTATATGGAGAAAGTTCAAATATTACAATTAACTAACCACCACCTGGATTTCTCTATTTTTCTCTTTAAAATCAATAGATATATATGTTACACATCTAAGAAAAGAAAAAAAATATGTTTGCATCAAAATTTATATTTGCAGAGAATATATAGGGAATAAATTTTAAATAAAAAACAACAACGACGATCATTATATGCAAAGTCAGCTGTTAGTATTGGGTATCGTATTAGCATGTAAAACATTCACAGTATTAGGATGTAAAACATTCTCTTTTTTTATAGAGAGAAGACTTGGCAAAAATTAAAGGTGTTTTAGTACTTAAAAAATGTACATCAGATTATCCTATTTTCTTTGGCTAGTTTCTTTAAAATGACTATTTTACGCCATTTTATTGTTTTGTTTGCTTGAATTGAACCATAACATAATATTTGTTTAATTAAGAGCTATATTCCTAAATAATTCTGATAAGTTTAATTAAAAACTGTATTCCTGAGGCAAATTATGATCATTTTAATTAAAAGTTATATTCCTAAGGCAAATTTTCATAATTTTAAATAAAAGAGATATTCCTAAAGCAAATTCTGATAATTTTAGCTAAAAGTTATATTTCTAAAGCAAATTCTGTTAATGATAACTAAAAGCTATATTCTTCATAAAATTCTAATAATTTTCTTCCAAATTTATGAAGAAATTTTAATCAATTAAAGTTGTATTCATATGTAAATGTAAGAAGAGCGTCGTTAATTACTAAATTATACAGTTTACTGACATATTTACTATAGAAACGTAACATCATCTGAATATATACTTCTCTTAACTCTTAACTTTTTTTAACTAGAAGTGTTCACAATAATTCAAGCCTAAATTTAAAAGATACGATAAGATGTATGGGGAAATTTGAAACTTGTCTCAATTAAAGTGATATTCTGAAGAACACGAGGCACTCATTTTTGTCTTATTCGCAAGTTGCTTTTACAGGATAACAACATGACTGGGGAAACCTAGGTAATACTTAAATTATTATATTTCAATTTTAATGAGGCAAAGTTCAGACATCATGCTTAATAGATACTAGCCCTCAATAAAAAATCTCAGTAACGGTGGTGGAAAAGGGCATTTCAGTTAGAAATGGTTGAGCCATATCGTAACTCTAACACAAATGATTATGATATATTTAGTGGTTTTATCAGAGCAAACTCCTGAGTAGCTCACTGAGTGCTTTTAATGCTAACATTCTGGATTTGATCCCAGCGGAGGCCACATCTTAAATAGCCTATTCAAACTATGGTCTTAAAACAAATCATCAGGGCACGTGCCAGCTTTCCTGTTTGGCACTTGTAACTTAATTTTTTCGATTCTAGAAATTTTACATGACAGTAATTATCATTTACTTTTGCGCCTACGATGTAAAACGCCATTACCTGAACTTAGCTGTATATAAGGAATCTTGAGAATTAAAATTGGTTCGCACCTTTTTAGAGTTATTCCAATTATATATGCTTTTTCGCATTTTGAAAATATTAGTATAGCACCTGAAACTATTTTTCTGGTAGAATGACGTAATACGTTCTTAGAACAAGTGCATTATCTCATTACTCTGATTCATCGTGCTCACTGAAAATCGCTAGCCTAAGAAATTTCGGTTGTATGTTATTAACCAATCAGAATGCAGTTTTTTCTGGCATCGCTTTGAACTGTACAGGTATACTTAGCAGAGCCTATAAAATATTCGCACGGAAATCAAACCATCAGTTATAACGTGGTTGACGACGTAAAGAGTTTAGAAGAATGTGAAATAAACACAGAATAACATAATCACACTTTATACAATCAAAATTACTTACTTACTTCATGCAAATAACGCCACACTGCCATTTTTAGAATATTTACAATAATATTTCCTTCGTTAGTCAAAAATGACATTGTGTTACCAAGAGCCCCTGCATTAAAGAAAACTTTATAATGAATTATTCAAAATGTAGTGTCTCTATATTAGAACCCACATCTCCTAATTTATGTACATGTATATTTTTTTTAGTTTATTAATCGATGTGTTCGTTAAGAGAACGTTAAAGAAATGCTATTCAATGTCTAAAACTGTTCTGTCCACTCTTTTGCTTCACCCTCTCTTTCCCTCTCGTTTTCTGATGACCTTTTCTTGTTTTCTTGGCATCCCATCCATTCAGTGTTGTGCCTATCTTTACCTAATCTTCTGAGGTGCATATTTATGGAAATTGACTGTGGGTCTTTTCGTCTTTATCTCCCAGCAGTGAAGATGTGCTTACGTGTTGCTCAAGTTATAAAGCCAGCAGACCAATATGCACGTTTTAATTTTTTTTCTTCCAAAAATAATTACCTAAATTTACTCCGTACGTTCAGCTTTCTTTGAATTAAGCCTTCATATTCTAGTGGCCATTTTAATTTACTTTAGAATTTTCATCGCATTGTGTTTACGTTAAATTACGACTATATGTAATAAAGACTTGTATATTCTATCTTGCATTTCAGTTCATGACTTCTATCTCTCAATTCGTCCTCGTCAAATGAATCTTTTGAACTCATGATTATGTGTGGAATACTTGTAGCCGTATGAGGATATTCTTACTCACGGATATCATAGAGGCGAAACAAGATACAGATTTAGTCCCATGACCAAAGATTTAGTCTGAGTAAGAACCTGTGAGAAGCCAACGACCAGACGTTGCTGTGCTATAGTGCTGAGACTTAGTGGAGAGTTTCTCTAACCACCTAGGACTGAGACAGCCTCAAGTGTACCTTGACTCGAAGGATAAATATGTTTGTGACACAAGCTAGTTGACTAGACAAGCCTATCTACATTGTTTCGTCAGTAAGTGGAATAGCCAAAGCCGTAACATGGAGATCGAAGGACATGTCGTAGATGAGATGTCCGAGGATAGCATATGGTTCCATGCAGAATAGCCACCAGGAGGCTTTACTTCTTGTCTTATCACACGACATTGAAACGCTCAAGCAAGAGATTGCATTGTGTTGGAAACATTACAGATGTCGGAGCTTCAACACAAATCTTGCATTATTGGGAAAGTACAGATAATAAACCACAATGTTACATAGGTAAACTCACCATACTCGATGGTGTCAAATATCTTGACGAGACTTAGCTATTTAGCTCAGATGCTACTATAGGAAAATTAAACTTCACAACCCAATCTTAGAGCATACCAACTGACCCCATGAAGAACCACATGTGTAAAATGGAATATTTAGACTCTAACAGAAGTGATACAAGTAGCAAGGTTTGAAGCCATAATTTTATATATGTTGCACGGAGTAAAGACAACTGTAGCCATCACTGCAGTGAATATAGTAGCATATATTACTGGAAGGATTTTTGGTATAGGTCGAGAGTTTCTCGGCTACGAATGACATTAGGCACCATGTTCTAGCTAAAGTGGGTCCACAAGGTAAAAAGCAATACTTAGAGCTTGTTCTCCCTGTTGGACTACGGGTATAGTCAGAGAGTGGAAAAGATATAAAGCGTATCATGTTGTGGAGCCTTATCTTGCCTGTGATAGAACTATCACTGAAATTTTACCATTGGCCATTGAACTGAGAATTTTATATGCTCACTGCCAACTACTTTGAAAGTAATGTTAGTGTTAAGGAATAATTTTTTGCCAGAGTTTGAGGAGGCTACGACATTCAGTTTGAGTGATCAAAAGCTGTTGATCAACCCTATGCTAAAATCTGTTACTGAATTTTCTGAGAACGGTGAAACGTATGTCACCAAAAGAAGAAACCCTTCAAGCAGCGCATGTAAACTCTGATAGAATCATCAAGAAAAGTGATATGAAGACTGTTGTGACAGGCGTAGAAAGTTGCGTAAAATATTTTCAACTCGAAGTCACTATCAGGTAACTGTCTGGGATACAGCATCTAGATACCACTGCAAAGAAGATAAAAAGCGAAGAGAAAATCGGGGTTAACATGAGAGGATAGCATTATATCCTTTTTTTACATAGCGGCATAAAACGTGTCTTTTCATTCGTGGAGATTCATCCAGCTTATTGAGTTTGCTATTTGTTGTCATATTTGAAAATATTGTGTATTATGTAACGGACTATGTGTTGCTCTAGCTGTTTGTATTGTGTACTTGAAACACTACAGAATTTTCCATAGAAAGGTACATGCTAAAACAAATAGCTTAGAAGTTTAATAAATTCCAGAACAGAGTGTTTATCTAATTAACTTGATACTTGCTTTATTAAAAACTTATGTGGCATATTAATTATATTTGTTTTTGGTTGATTCATTAATAGCATCATCATATTAGCATCAGTGAAGAACTGACTGGCAAGCACAAGAAAGAGCTACAAGATCTGTCGTGCCAGTATACAGATGTCTTCATAGATAGATCAGGCAAGACAGACCTTGTGCAAAACAAGATCGAGACCATGACCAGGGATCCAGTCAAGGTGGAGCCCTACCAGATGCTCTATGCAATGAGAGACCAACAAGGGAACTGAAAATGTTGGTGCAGACTATACCAGGAGACTTTGTGTATGAACTCAAAACAGGCTTTGTATAGTGTAAAAATACTGTAAATATTGTTTCTTGAAGAGGGGCTTATTGTTGGATTTACAAGACTGTTCAGTTTAAGAGTTATTATTTACTTTATTTAGTGATTTAATATTTAATGATTATTTAGTTTCATAACAAGAGTGTTAAAAGTTAATTATTTTAAAGTCAATTGCTATGACAAGTTTGTTACGTAACTCTGTGCGAGTCGTTCGTTGCGTATGTAGTTTAATTGTTGTACTAAGCTTTTGTAATCTTGTTGACGTCATCTTACTCGAAGCTTCTAAGTTTTTCTCGTTATGTGTCATATTGTTGTTACTGGAGGGCTATATATTTCTAGGTTTTTCTGTCGCGTGTTATAAATACGCAAGGAAGTTAAGTAAAAGAATGAAGTTAGTGAAAGTGAAAGTAAAAGTTAAGTTAGACTGCGTGATTGTAAGTTTAGCCGTAACGGCCGATTTTTAAAGTGAATATCACAGCTTAGTATTGTAATAACAGAGTAGAGGAGAATAATTTGTCTTGTAAAAGGGTGTTCTAAAGTAATTGAACTCATCTGTGTGGTCTTTAACAAAAAAGAGACAATTATTTAAAGCTCTGGATACAACTGTGATAACCAATAGTGTAACGAATTTTTGTACATACGTTTGACTTGGTTTGAATATATTATTTTAAAACAAGTGAATTGTGTGCTGTCCGATAATTGTTGACATTTATCGCCAACAAATCACAGACACCTATTGTAAATAATCTGGCTTTATAGAAACCTTACATACAAATTTGAATAACTTTACCTGAGAATACCAGAAAAATACATAAATAAAATCACTTAAATAATATCAGTGGTTGGTTAAAAATTTAAAACCTACCATTATTCCGATTTCTTCTCCTACTTCTTCCAAAGCTTCGGCAACATCTTGGGCTACAGAACGAGGTGTAAACAACATCTTTATTGTGTCTGTAACAACTACATTTTTGACCCGATTGGCTACCCATCCTTCCTGGCTTCGGGATTCCTGGAGGTTTGGTTGGGCATTAATCTCCGTGATAAAAGGGTAAAATGTGGAATTCAATATGATGTCAAACCCCATCAGCTGGAAACACTGGTGACACCTATGTGAAGGCACGTTAATTAGGTCACAGCTACCACCAGGAGCTTAGTATCTAAGTACATAATCAACCAACTCTAGTAAATAAGTAAATCTTCTCTCGTGAATAATTGGTAATTATAATCACCATAATATGTTTAGAGATAGCCTGAACACTAATTACACGCTGCCCAAAGTTGTAATAAGATATAAACTTAATTATAGCATTGTACTTTTATTTATATTCTTGGTTGTGTTTGAAGGGTTGTCAGAAGAAAATATTAAGTGTTCTAAAAAAAGTTAAAATATTTATATTTTAGTGACCGAATGATTTATTTCCACGGGACTTTTGACCATAACTACAAATAACTTTCGTTTGCATTACATTAATGCAACTTCTGTTTGAACTATTTTGAGTGTTTTTTTTTAATTTACCCCTTACAATAAAATTCGTAGAAGACAAAACAATATATTTCATCGTAACAAAGAACAAATAATTCGCATAAATGTATCGTGAACCTAAATATAAACGTCTTACCCTGATAAATAAATGAATCTTTGTCAGAATGCGGTTTCTTTTGTCCACTTATTGACGTAAAAAACATCATATACTAAAAGAAACTGATAATTTGTTTAGTCTGAAAAAAAATGTAAAAAACAAAACAAAAATATATCTTACTAATAAAGTTTGAATCCACACTACAGGAACAATACCAAATTTAAATGAATACTAGTTTGGACATTTATCAGTTCAACGTTTGTTTATGTGAGTAACACATACACTGTATATTTTATAACAGAAGTCCTAATTTCTTGAACGGCACATGACGTCAGAAAGGGGTTGAATTTCCTTTTTAAAATATGCAGCGTATGTGTTTCTTTCACAAACAAACGTTGGACTGAAGAGGACATGAGAAATATCCAAACTAGTTTCCATTTACATTTGGCATTGTTCCTGTAGTGTGGGTTTAAACTTTTTGTAAACTGTTTTACACGGTAGAGTGTATTAACCTATATTATACCTTACTAAGTTCACTCCTTCTGTCGGGTTGCTAATGGTAGACGTTGACGTCACCAGTACTTCAGCCAACAACAAACTCTTTGTGATGACGTCATGAAGGTTGTTAAGAGTTTTTTTAACGGCTTGCATACCGTGATTCCGTGCGATGAAATACCAAAATTGGGAGAGGCTCCATAATCGACCTGAGATCTGTGAATATAAAGATTATGTATATTAAGCAAACACAATTTTAACCCAAACGTTCAAGTATTCAAAATATACAAAGTTAGAAATACAAAAGCTATTAAAACAAATTATGTCTATTTTCGTTTTCAGGCGGAAGACTTTCGAAACGTCGTCCTCTACATTTATAAGTTTCTACAACAGGCAGTTGCTGTCCATTTGAAACATAGATTCATTATGAATAGTCTGCCTAAACAACCTATCAAAGAATATCTATTCCATATTTACATAAAAGCTTTTTAAAGTATGAATTACAGATACACATACGACTTGCAAAATATTGATAGGTGTCCAGTTATAATATCTTCTTTCCAGTGTATAGGTTTTCTCATAGTGACCACGAAGCACGTACACACCAACAGTATGAGCATAAGTGAACTTCAAACCTTGCGTTCAATAAATACACTATAGAGTTACTCCTGAAGTTTATTTTGTTAAATTTTTTTCCTACAATTAAAAAAGTATTCTTAAAACTTATATAACCCAAACCATTACTTAAATAACAGGTTGATTATTTGTAGACAACGATATAACTAAAAGAACAAAATATTAACTGAAATTCTAGTCATTCAAGCATCGAAATCCAAATTGTGAAGGTTACAATAGTCTTCAGCTTAGCTAACACTTATTAGTTTCTGCATACATGCAAAACATAAATTAATGTTACAATTTGTGATCAATTAGAAAGTTGTTTAAGAAGTTTCGGTTAATCTCGTAACACACGAAAACAGTAAAAAATGTCGACTCTACATTATCTGTTGTGCGATAATTCTATTAACAAAACAAAACAATATAACAATACTGAGAATAAACTGTTGTAGGCAGAATAATTATTTAAGGGAAATTATGTCCTACCCTCTTGTACAGAAGCCTGTAATATTCACCCAGGAGACTAAGTGTTCAAGCTAGATTATTTCCAAACAGCTCCTTACTCTAAACAGCCCGGCATAGCCAAGTGGTTAGGGCGCTTGACTCGCAATCTGAGGGTCGCGGGTTCGACTCCTCGTCCCACCAAATGTGCTCGCCCTTTCAGCCGTGGGGATATTATAATGTCCGGTGAATCCCACTATTCGTTGGTAAAAGAGAAGCTTAAGAGTTAGTAGTGGGTGGTGATGACTTCACTGCTAAATTAGGGATGGCTAGTTCGGACAACCCTCTAGTAGCTTTACGCGAAATACAAACCAGGAGATAATTTATTATCCAAAACACAATTTCATATCTGGTCCAAGTACGACGAGGCATTTTCGTGATCCCTGGTTTATGGTTATAAACTGTTTTCCAATTTTTTTTACGGACAATTGTGAAATTTTACCACTGTTTTTCTATCGTTTCCCTGGCATGGTGTGATAATATGATTTAATTTTTAACTGAATTAAAAATAAATCAAGATTAGTTTGTTCTCTCTCTCTCACACACACACATATAGTACCTTTCGGAAGCTTCGAGTATAGTCATAACGATGATACACGAGTCCTTCCGAATGTAGATAAGCTCGTAGAGGTGATAATGATGTTACCAATATATAGAGACGTAAACTGACTGGCTGACCAAATACTTTTAGTTGATTAGGTATAACTTGCTGAATTATAACACGCCGATGTTCACTGCTGTAAATAAAACATCTATTAAAATCCCTTTCATATCAAACATGGGAGTACTAGTCTTAAGTATTTGAAAATGAACTTCCTAATAAGGAGAGAAACATTTTTAAAACATTGTAAGTACATTACATAAAAATGAGGAAAAAAGAATGAAATCCCATTTTTATTACTTGGGGTACAAACTAACTTAATAAACTAATATACCAATATATACTTCCACTTGTTGCTTGGAGTTTGGTAAATAATTTAGGAACGTTACAAATAAGCTCTATATGTGTTACATATTATTAGCAAAGGCATACACGTCAAACGGCATTTATTTCGTTGGCTTCACGTGTTTGTTTGTTTGTTTTGAATTTCGCGCAAAGCTACACGAGGGCTATCTGCGCTAGCCGTCCCTAATTTAAGAGT
>NW_013665730.1:946396-984169 GCF_000517525.1 Limulus polyphemus | reverse complement strand
TAAGAGTGTAAGACTAGAGGGAAGGCAGCTAGTCATCACCACCCACCGCAAACTCTTGGGCTACTCTTTTATCAACGAATAGTGGGATTGACCGTCACATTATACACCCCCCACAGCTGAAAGAGCGAGCATGTTTGGTATGACGGGGATTCGAACCCGCGACCCGCAGACTGCGAGTCGAGCTCCCTAACCACCTGGCTATGCCGGGCCGGCTTCACGTGTATGACAGGACTTCGTGAGTTCGAGTCCTCGTCATTGAATATGCTCGCCTTTTCAGCCGTTATAATGTGACGGTAAATCCTACTATTTGTGGGAGCACAAACGTTAGTGATGTTGACTGTCTTCCTTCTAGTCTATCGCTGCTAAATTATGGATGACTAACGCAGATTGCCCTCGAGTAGCAGTAGCTTTCCTCGGAATTCAAAACAAACTAAATCAAGCCGGGACTTCGAGAGTTTGCGTCATTCGCCATCACTAAAGCAGAAGCAAGGAAGAAAATTCAAATGGCTGTCAACAGGGCTATACCGCGGATAGCGCGAGAGGTGCATTCGCACAGGGCGCCAACTCGAAGGAGGGCGCTGATTGCTCGATTGACTAACAAATCGAACTAATGGGATGAGTCTATGTCTATGTATATGGCAGTTATTATAACTGGTGTAAAGTTAATAGTTTAAAGAAAAACTAATCACATTAATCACCAATGGTATTCGAAGATTACCAATCCTCTTTTACACTGCTTGAGGTTAAAGGTTAGAAGTTCGTAAAGTGGTCATTGTTCTAACGGGCCAAGTTGGCGAAAAAAAAAATATATATAAATCAAAATTGAATGCACATATATATATATATACACACATATACATTTATATGCACACATTCACTGGTGGTAATATTGAGGCAAGTGGGCAGAAGTGATGAGTTTGGAGCGCCGAATTTATATGTCGCACAGGGGGCCCTCAAACATCGCTAAGACACTGGCTGTCAAACTCGCAAAAATGAGAAAATGTACAAAATAAGTGGTTTTAGAATCTTTCCAGGGTATACCCAAGAACTCTTGAAAGTTTCATTGTGATCAAAGGTCTGGAAGTTGGAAATATTTTCTTCACGGACAAAGGAACAGACATACAGATAAACCTCTTAAATTATTATATAGATTTATACCGAAGTTTTAATTGGACACATACAATTAACCAGGATAATAAGGACTGCAAACTTATTGAGCTCCACGTGATAGCATTCGTTCTTTGAATCAGTTTTCTGCTTGTAAAGCTGTGTATAAAAGTAGAGTTGTTATATTGTAAAAAAAGACATGTTTAATATGAAACCTAACAAGGAACGCTATTTTCTAACCTGTTAGTCAGAAGTAAAATAAGCTATTGACGGTTACTGCCATGCTAGGTTTCTTCTCAAACCAAACAGAGTTGAATGATCGTTCTTTGTTACACGTGTATGATTTTGGAAACTTTTTTAGTTGTTAACTAAATAAAACTTTAGTTGAATCCTCGTGTGCGACGGTAGCAAACATTTAATTCTTGAACGTTTTGGAATATTTTCACATATTCAAAAGTTAAATGTTTGTTACCGTCACACACGTATCAGTGTTTGTTGCCGTCGTACTATTATTCATCACTAAACAACTTTACAGGTCAGAGCTTCCTACATGCCCAGCCTATAAACTGTTGTGTATTTTTACTATGAAGTAACTGTTATATATCTCTACTACTTACTTGTCAAGATCTCTCTGGCCCTCTTGTGTGAAAATGTCTAATAATTTTGGCCCACTTTTGTCAACTGATGACATGGATTTTAATATCCACTGAGCGGAAGTACCAAATGCTTGCGCCACTTCCTGGAACTGTTGACGTTGTTCCGGCAGCGAAAAACAAAGTGGCATTGGTTGTTGTCGCATGGTGGCTGCAAATATGTTTTGTTAAAAGTTAAGAGCTGCTAAATGATAATATCAAGACTAAAGATTTTAACTTTTGCACTAAATTAAGATAACAAAAAAGATCCTAGAGTAATAACTATTCAACACTTAGGGAATTTAGTCAAATGAACATATCGCCAAAAGTTGGAATAATTTAAAACTACAGTAAAACAATGCAAGAACAACAAGTAAATATACAATATTACATTGCAACAACAACAACAACAGATAAAAACAAAAATGTTATAGTGACAACGTAAGGCACATCTAAAATTACACATTGGTTCTAGATTAATACAGTGGGACAACGGCAAGTCTTCTAAAATCAAACACTGAGACCATGTCGGGTGCACATACAATAGCATGTTGCAAAAATGGCTCGCGAGTCTACATTAATATGTTGCGACAAGAGCATTTGATCTAAAATAACACATTGTGACAATCGCAGGTGAACCTACGCAATAACATACTGTACCAAAACATGTGCACATACTATGAAATGCTACAACAACGGCACAAGGCTTTATTTACACTAGGTCAATGTGACAACGGTAGAAATATCAACATGGATACATTGTAACAACAGCAGGTGCATCTACAATAAAACGATTGAATAAGATGTGTGCGCATATATTATAAAACAATGCGACAAGGGCCCTAAAATAGTGTAACAAGGGCAGATACATCTACAAGAACACTACACATATCTATAACAAACACAATTTTAACAACATTAAATGAATCTTGTGGTTCGTTGATATATCTAACACAACATTCGAGAGGCCAGAAGAGTACGTTTCCTGCTATAAAATAATCAAATCTGAGTCAAGACTAAGCAGGAAAAAAAAACAACATAAAAACTCCTAACAGATATAACGCTTAATTCTCTAAAGTGGAATCTCTAGTGCTCTAGTTTTTGAAACCTAATTAGTTATAAACATTGAAGAAATCCGCTTTCTTTTAAACGTGACAGCAACGAGTTAATTTGCAAAATAACGTTTTCTTTATTTTCTTTCAATTTTTTAAAGCGAGAAGCACTTAATTTGTGAATGGAAGCGTTGAGAAGTATGAACCGTAAGATCCAAGTATATGAGGGATTTGGATACATTCCGAATCAAGTCGATACTGAAGTATCTTTAGTCTATCGATTCTGAAGCTTCCTCTCCTAACTCGCACCTGATACAAATTAGCATATCGAGATTCTGTTTTGCGTTGATGGAATTCGTCGTCTAATAGATTAAATACATTATAATCAGTTACTTGTGAGGTGGAGAACGCAATACTCTACGTTCCCAATTTCAGAACTGCAGAGATAAATATTGTTAGCAACTAAAAATGGAAGCGGTGATAAATAAACTAAACTCCTAGATCAACATGAGCAGAAAAGCACATTATTCTTGAGATTCTTCGTCTTGGAGGAAGAAAAGCAATAATTTTATCAGCGACCCCTACTACTGTTTATGCAAAACTAGGTGGTAATGTGTATACTGTCTACCGTTCGCTAGTCGAAGTCGCCGATTAGCACAGTGACGATCCATGAATATAAATGTCATTATTTAGAAAAGTCATTCTGCTATAATTATTAAACGATTTAAGACATATCTCTAGCAAAAAATATTTTGCAAAACCATTACGTGATGAACCATGAAAAGTTGGCGTAGCAGCTATGCTATGGACAAGTTTACAACGTGACTCATCACCACCGGTCACTGCACGTGTACAGAAGCTTTATAAAGTTAGGCAACGCTTCAGTTTATTGTAAAATGACCTTAGGGTAATTTAACTATCCACACGATGGTATACACAGTAAGTTAATCTAAACCGTTATTTGATAAAAGTCTCTGTGTGTCCGCTTATAACTGGCGAACCGCTGTACCGTTAGTTATTAAGCCTGACATGTGCCCTTAGTGACCACCAGAGAGTGACAATGGAATCTGCATTCGAATTTGACCTACCTACCTAATGCCTTTTCCGTGTGTCCTATAATCTTTGTAGGCACAAGGAATGAAACTTAAGACTTCAACAACAAAACTCTACTAATCTTTGTAGGCACAAGGAATGAAACTTAAGACTTCAACAACAAAACTCTACTAATCTTTGTAGGCACAAGGAATGAAACTTAAGACTTCAACAACAAAACTCTACACTGATAGTAGAAAATTCATTCATCTAATGTAACGTAAAGAAAAACCCCAAAAAACTCCACATATTATTTTTCTTTAATGTAACGTAAATAACGACTTAAAACACCTTACATATTATTTTCAACAGGGTCTTGCTAATGAATTAGGTTAAAACGTTGCCCAATGTTTCCCGAATATTGTTATAATCAAATATGTATAAGTGTTCACATTTACGTAACTTGCCAAATATAACCACAATTACTTTTTACGACATGAAACATGCCCAATAAAATAGCACATTACTATGGCTATGTTTCACCTTTACTATATGTTTAGACGCTCAAATCCGTGGGTCAGGTTCCCCACGGTGGACACAACAGATAGCCCAATGTGGCTTTGCTCTAAAATAAAGAAACAAAAATAATCGACTATAATATTGTCTCACCTGACATCTGTTTTCCTTTCATCATGGTGGAACAAAACGCTTCTTTCTTCCACAAGATACCCTGTAACCCCGGGATGCGATTAACCTGTTGTGAATAAAATACACGGTTTAGTCACATATGTTTATATCAGCTGTAACTAATCACATCCACATGGAGGGCCGTGGGTATTATCGGCTCTAATATGATGATACACAACTTATATAAATATACATGACCGCATAATAATAATACACTATTTTATAATTCTGGGTGGTTATTTTCCATTAGTTTTGTCAATTACATCTTCTATTTCCTGGCTCCGTTTTCTTTATATTTACCTACTTTGTCTGTACTAGCAACGATGTAAGCATTTTGATAATAACAAAAAATACATAACCAGGCGCGGGTTCACACCGTTGCATACAAGTCCTATGTGTAATTCATTCAGAGCAGTTCGAAAAGAAAGAAACAACAGGTAATTATCATCCCTGTGTAGAATGCCAAGAACGTGAAGTATGATTTAAGTCAGAGTGATTAATTCTTGTAGAATAGAGCCCAATTGTCAGAAAACTGATTTTGTTGTTTCAATCTTTCAATACGTTGCCAGTATTTTGAAGATCTTCAGAATATGTGGACAACTTTTTTTTTCTCCTTCGAAAAAGCATATCATTATTGTTCTAATGCCATTAACTACTAATGTTAGTGAGAAATGAGATAGTCTTAGCAGCATTATCGGAATCATCTGTGTTAACTCTTACCTTATAAGTGGTTAAAAATCATAAAAATGTTTACAATATGTTGAGCAGCAGTTCTAAAGAAAAAAACCCTTATTTTTGCGATTAGAATTAATTAAGAGAAAAATTCTCCAAGCAAACAATGAATATAATGACATCCACGAAATCATAAAGATTTAATTAATTTGTATTACAGCGTCAGGCCTAATTCTCGCACACGTTGTGAGGAAATGTCTTTAAACCTGACGGAATATTTTGAATCTTACCAGCACACGGAACACCTGAACTAGAAACATTTTTGAATCAAAATTACACATTTTGTTGCGCATTAGCAAATATTTAATTGAATTAATTACCAGTGTTGGAGAACCACATACATGACTGAAATCTATCTTGAGAATACTTCAACAATCGATTCAGATTGTGCCAGCAAAGTTACCAGGTATACCAAGTTTCTCAGAGTTTTAGTAATGCATGTGATTTTTTGTCACCCGGATGTCTCTTTGTGGTCTTGAGTGTCATAAAGTTCTACTTATTTTATTTGTGACTCAATGTTGACGTCTTCCACACTTCTCACATGCTCACTAATCCTCATATTATAGCCACTACTGTACCCAGACGTGATAAAACGACGAGGCAGCTCCAGAAAGTACTAAAATATTCCAGGGGTATTTGGACCCTTTCAGAAGTATGGTAATTTGGAACAGTCTTCTTTTATACATAAATACATAAATTTTGAAACACAATAAATAGTTTGGTTACATCAGATCAGGTTGACAATATATAGAAAAACAGCAATATCAAATCTTTGTTTAAAGCAAAGCACAAAGCTACACAAAGGGCTGTCTGTGCTCTGCCCACCATGGGTATCGAAATCCTGTTTCTAGCGTTGTAAGTCCGCAAACATACCGCTGTGCCACTGAGGCGCAATTCTGTTTGTTTATTTTTGTAAAGTAGTTCGATACTAATCTAGCACGCTTCATGTTTGCCAGTCTTTATTCAAACTTCAAACTTTGAAATCTTCATTTCGTAAAATTTGTCTCCTCCCCTTCATTTTGATAATCAGATAGCCCACTGCATCGTGCTTAAGGTGAACTAATATGCATCCTCACTTTATAAAACCACGGGCGCAAGCCTAGCGAATTGATTAAACATTGAAGAACTTGTTAAAACATTCTCCAGCATTTGACGTTTACGTTCGTCACAGCCAGTGTCTCCATAAGTATATGCGAAACTACAGAGTAGTATCTGAGGCCATGATATGACGCAACTTTCAGCCACGTCTATCACAACAATGAAAATTTATTTTTATTTTTTACTGTTTTCTTTATAATTCTTTCATTTCAAACTGAAATGATTTCACCAACTCTTTGTTCTTGCCATTCAAATGGAAATTCTGTTTGTTTGTTGTTCGCAACACTTCTGCAAACTTTGTTGGTTATGTGGGGTGATTAGTTTCAATTATTGTGAAACACAACAATAGCGACAATAAAATTTGGGGTCTTGTACTATAACTATATTATTCTAAGATGTTGCTGTTAGACTCATCTCTCCAGGTTCCATTCGAAACATACTTTGTTTTTCTCCTTCTCCACTACGTCAACGTTATGTACACGACCATGATAACTTAAATGTACAACTGTATCAAAAAATGTCTTTGACAGTAATAAGCTTTCTGAATGACTTGGCTTATTTATCAAATAAGTTCTTAAGAGCTTTCACGAGCCTGGCAAGAGTCAACAATCTCGGTATTTCTAAGAACCATGGGGTAAGCAAAGAAGAAAATGTTATAATTTGTCAACCATAGGATATCTGCCATATCCAGTGTCGACGAGGTCTTTCGCTCAATACTAGGGCTCATCAGGCTGGCTGGGATACAACAGATATAGTAGTGGTCTAGGCGAATATATATATATATATATATATATATATCATCATCTGTTTTTATGAACAAACACTCTTACATAAGTTACTCTAGCTGAGGTATTCATTTGTAATACAAAATCATACCTTACAAACCACTTTCATATTCTGGTCATAAGATGGGTATTAATAAAAGTAATCCGATGACGCAGTGAAAACAGAACTAATTGTCTGCTTAATATCAGTCAGTTTCTTGCAATTTTAAAATAAAGATTAATACTTATTTTTTTGCAACGTAAGCCGAGAAAAAAAATCATATATTCTGCAGTAACGCAACTTTGTACATCTGATAAATGAAATTAATTAAAGAATGGTTTATTACTTGTCTGGAAACCCAATCTCACCTTTTGTGCTTGTGACAGGTGTTCCATTTCTTTCTTTTGTAAACAGTGCGTAAAGTCTTTCACGCTAAAGGTCATACAAAGCATCAGATGCCAACCCAGGATTCGGGAGTCGTCTGAATCTTTGAATAATGAAAAATACAAAAGTGTACAGTTAAGTTGAATCACAACGGATGTGTTTAAAATAAAAAGAGCGGTTCTAAAGGTTTTCATTAAACTCATCCATTGCTGGTGGTAGATAACAATCAAACACATATGTTATTATGGTTAATACCAAATGTTGAGCATAACATGTTAGCAGTCATACGTAGAGTTGTTCACAAAACAAATGCAACGTAAACCAAACGTTAAAAATATATTGGTATTTTGTTAAGTAACAGTGATGAACCGTTACGTTGAATGTAAAAATCTAAAGTTAGGGACAAGAAACAAGCTATGTTAAATTATTGCGAAATAATTAATTCTAATATTCCATTTGAGGAAAACGACTGAACATTCATTTTTCATAATTAAACAATTTATGAAATCAGAATATTAATTTATTGTAGTTTTAAAATTTTTGATTTTGGAATATGCTCACATTGATAATCATCTGAATTACTTTTTCCTGGACAGCATTTTGTTCGGTTGCTATTTTCCTTTTGTCTTTCATACCACATAGGTGACGCTACTAGGAAATTGTAACTTTGTAGAGTTTTCTCGTACAGTGGGAGATCACGGGAGATTACGCTGCGTTGACCCCGAACAATTGCGATTTTCTGTCTCACATGTAACACTTCTAAAGCCATCGTCTCAATCTTAATGATATTTGAATAAAATATTAACATAACAATAAGTTCAATGAATATATAAGTAACAACAACGAAAATTACAATAAAAACAGATCTAAAATGCATGCTTACAAGATTTAATGCAATTAAAAACAGTATGGAGTCGGATTAGAACTGCAACATCATGATGCTAGTTTCTATGTTTGACACATATGTGGCACCATTTCAGGTTAACACGAAGCCAGTTTTGACTGTCATTAGATAGGTTTATAGAGCTTGGAAATCTTGCTTGCAGTGTTAATATCAGCACTACAAATTAAACAGTTTTATCCTTTTTTATCCTTTGATCTATCGGACATCATAATAAGAACAGTATCTTGGTGGCAATCCCCCCCCCCCAAATAAATAAAATATCATTTTAATGGCATTCACGTTTTAGTAGTGCCGAGCTGCAGATCGAAAGATCCAAGGTTTGAGACGTGGTATCATTAAACCTTTCGCACTTCCCGCCACGGCACGTTATAAAAGTGATATTCAATCCTATTATTCGGCTCAAAGAGTTGGACCAAAGCCTTTGATGCAGCAGGTGTTGACTGCCTTTCGTTTGGTTAGTAGTTCAAACTTATCGACAGCTATATCTGAAAACTAGAGGTCTCTGACATATCCGTTTAGCCCAGATGCGCATAAGTTGCAATTCAAGTTGAAAATTCCAGCTCCACGTTTTAGCAAATGTGCAAAATACTTATCTAAGCAAGACGCACTCTTTTCAGATTAATGGCTTTAAGTTAAAACCAAATTTCAATAGCAAGATTTTTTTATAAAACGATTATCTCCACATTACTTTCTGAAAAATCTTCAAACATTTTTTTTCTAAAACAGTTGAAATTACACCACAATGACGATCACAACCCCAGCTTCCGCATGTGAATCAAAAATTGAAATATGATTACATCAGTAATGGCGGGAGTACTGTTGAGTTCTTCTTAGTTCGATGATCGATGCTTCTTAAAAACATCAGCAAAATATGGTAATTAGTGATAGTGAAGAATGCTAGTGACGAAATTATACGCTGTATTCTCAAGAAATGTTTATAAGCGTCTTTTTCCTACATTATCTTGAAGTAGGAATTAAATATGAATATATATTGGGATTGTTAGTCTTAATAAATATGATCCTAGACTTCACTGCTCGCTGTATAAAAGCAAAAGCAAATAATGATAGTAAACAATGTAGTCACCTTAGTGCACTTTTAGTTCTATATTAAGGAGCTATTGTGGATCTTCCAAGTTTATTGTCTGATTAGATTCGAACCACTTTTACAGAGGATATTTAAAAAGCGATAGACTAAGTAAGTTATAAGGATATGTGCATTATTATAACAAGCAGGAATTCCCATCATGTGAAGTTTATATCAATCAATAAACAAATATACCATCATTGTAAAAGCAAATCACAGAAATAAACCACCATTTTAAATTTGTTGCTAGATTCTGGGCTATTTTTTGAGTATAGTAAAAAAGCCTGACTCAGAAAGTATTTGCTATTTCCATCATAAATGACATCTAATGCAATATAGGTTAACAGCCAGGTCAGAGACCTCAAAGCTCAGGCACAGCTGTCCCTGATATAAAACGGATGACCAATGGGGGGGGGGGGAGAAAGAAAACACATGCAGTGCCTATCGCTACTCTTAACCGACTGTCAAGTTGTTTTCTATTTGTTAATTATATATTTCTTTTATTTAAAAAAAGTAGTTTTTCCATTTGTATAATATATATTTATTTAATTTGAATAACTAACCCATAAAAAGCACTTATAGAAAGCAACATATATCATTATGTATGGAAATAACCAATTTATTATACATGATCTAGAACTGGAAATAGAATCATATACGAGATAATTCTCAGTTATATTACCTAGCGCATGCGTGTAATGGTAGATGTGGGCTCTTTTATTTTTTAAACATATTTCCTTGTAGCTATCAAATAATCATTTCCTGATGAAACGTTGATACTGTACATTTTTCTCTTGTGTAGCTTGAGTGTCTAATTAATAAACAGCACTTTGAAAAAATTAATTGCAACACTGTACTGCTTTCAACAACTGTTAAAATTATTTGGCGTACAACTTTAGCCTGATTGGTTGAGCACACGAGTACGTTAAAAACGGGAAGAAAACACCCCATTTTACAAAAAAAACACTTAA
Organism: Limulus polyphemus; assembly: GCF_000517525.1. Classification (NCBI taxonomy): domain Eukaryota; kingdom Metazoa; phylum Arthropoda; class Merostomata; order Xiphosura; family Limulidae; genus Limulus; species Limulus polyphemus. The sequence goes on along the minus strand of NW_013665730.1, from coordinate 973,721 downwards.
TGTTTGAACGTTTGAGTGACACCAGTCATAATATGGTTTTTATTCTGAAAAATAACTACTGTGTAATATTTTCCTCTTTTGAACACATTCACATAAAATGATTTATGCACATAAAACCTTTTTATTTGTACTGAGTTTTCTAGACCGTGGCATTTTTTTTTGCACTAAACGTTAAGTATTGAACTTATAGGCATGGCCAGGTGGTTAGGGTCTTGGCTCACAATCTGAGGGTCGCGGGTTCGAATCCCCATCACGCCAAACATGCTCGCCCTTTCAGCCGTGGGGGCGTTATGTGACGTTGGTAAAAGAGTAGCCCAAGAGTTGGCGGTGGGTGGTGATGACTAGCTGCCTTCCCTCTAGTCTTACACTGCTCAATTAGGGACGGCTAACGCAAATAGCCATCGTGTAGCTTTGCGCGAAATTCAAAAACAAACAAATATAACTTATATATTTATAGGATATATCTATAGTTTTTAAATATTTCCCCACGTATTACAAAAGAGTAAAATTACTATTTCGATATGACGTGAATATTGTAGTAAATATAAGTTTTGCAATAATATTTTTATCTTTCAAAACATTTTACATTTTCTAGTGTGAAAATATTTTCACATTGGACAAACATAAAGGTTAAATAGAGTTAGTTATTCTGACAGTATTATTACAACTCTAATATAAAACCAATGACTTCTTATTAATGTGTAAACAATTCACTCCTTAATTAAAAAATCAAAAATTTCTATTTAGTGTAAACATTTCCACAATAGAGTTGTATTTAAAGAACTTTTATCAAGATTTACAGCGTAATATAGATATTATATAAATAACAACAATATTAAGGTAAACCTATAAGAAATATAAAAACCTACTTATTCTGAGTTTATTTACCTCTAACAGAAGTTTTTCCAGCTTACTAATATCCCGAAAGGATTGACTCTCTGAAGTGTTTAGATTTACGGACTTCTTGTTTTGAGACAGTATATTCCGCTGGAGGGCGTTACCGACTCCGTCCAACGACGATAACTGTGGTCCTGGGAAAATTGAAAATGATTTAACAAGTGTAATTCGAGTTATAAAATGTGTGTGCGACAAAGGCGCCTCCAAGCTCGAGGAGGGACCAAATGATAGTTTCTGTGAGACACTTCTAGTCAATGGGGGGGGGGGGGGGAGGAGGCATGCATGCAAGATCAGCTTTATCCTCCTCAGCCTTTTTTTTGAAATGAAGCTAAGGCGCGTAATAATGACAAGTATTAGGAAAAAAATTATCGCTAAATATAACAGCTATTTATGACTGGCTATTGAAGTTGAAAAAGGAACCAAACAGGATAGGAATGAAAGTGGACATATCACCTGATCCAGCTAATGATCACATAGTAGACTAAGCCGTCTCGACTTTACATGGAGAATAAAAGTTATATTATTGGCTTCCCCACTTTGTCTATCGAGAGCTTGGTGTTTGAATAGAATCTTGGCTTTCATCATTATACCTTTCCTTTAGTTAACTTTGGAATGCTACTTTTATGACTAATTTATAATAGAATACGTTTAAAGATTGGAAATTCTGGTTGTATTTGTTTTGCCAGTGACAACGCCAGTAATGTAAGGATTTTATTCTCCATGTAAAGTTGATACGTTTTAATCTGCTATGTGATCATTAGCCTATCAAGTGATATGTCCATTTCCATCTCTATCTTGTTTATAATTTTTCCCTAATACTTGTTTGTTTACTTTTTTATAAGATGGCGTACGTGGGTTACTAGGTTATAGTGTATATTCTGTTCTAAAGCTTTATAAATTTTGCATATAATAATAACAAAATAGGTAGACAAGATCGTGAAGACTTTTTTGCTTTATCAAATGATGACAAAATTATAGTTATGCTAGAACTAGGTAGATGCTAGGCCTGTTGAATAAAGATGATGATGAACGAAAATAAGAAATCTCGGTTTTGGCTATTCGGCGGTTTTCGACTTTGAGACACTCTGGATAGCTGAAAAGCGACATATATATACCGGAGATAGAGTGACTATGCCAGGTAGTTCTTCATACAGATGAGTGCAAATTCTTATGGTTCTGCTGCACTATCAACCATCATGCACACCTTTTTATGGTTCTGCTGCACTATCAGCTTTTATATCTTATTACTTTCTGTGGTTTTGCTGCACTCTCAACCCTTATCATTTCATGTGGTTTTGCTGCACTATCAACCATTATATATTTATTATCTTATATAATTTTGGTGTCATTCTTCATAACAACTTTACTCTTTCGGATATAATTTCATCTATAGTTCTGTTTCGTAACAATAATTTTTATGGATATTTTATATTTTCTTTATAAATTATTCAAAGGTAAATTATGGTATAATTATTAAGAGGTTTTTGCTTTAACTTAAAAACTGTGTCGCAATTTTCCTAGGTGTGCATGATGGTTGATAGTGCAGGAAAACCACACAAAGTAAGGAATAATGGTTTATAGTACAATAGAACCACGGTGAGGCAAAACTACACTTTTCAATGACAATTGTTTGTTTCAGAATTTTCACGCAAAGCTACACAAGGGCTTTCTGCTCATAGCCCGCACCCCACTACTTTAGGAACTGATAGATTAGAGGGAAGGAAACTAGTCAAAAACACCCACCACTAACTCTTGGGCTACTCATGTCTGATAAAATAGTGAGATTTTACTGTTAACTCTTATAGAGTAACCAGTGCGGATCGTGATTTTGCGGCAACTGACACTCGCCATAAAATGTGGTAATTTACAGAATAACAAAAATACTTGATATATATGTGTAGATGTAATGACTCAGAATACATCACGAAATACATAAAATATCTTGACACACTGAATAGTAAAAATACGCAAGACGGGATAAAATATGGTGAAAACAACAGAGTTAGAGACGAATAATACATGATAACTGACAGAACGTCAAAAAACATGGAATGGATAAGATTTGACTGAGAGTACAATAGCAGTACACACACAGAAAACAAGGTTAACTTGTGATGACTAATAGCATAGCAGAAACACAGAAAACAAGGTTAACTTGTGATGACTAATAGCATAGCAGAAACACAGAAAACAAGGTTAACTTGTGATGACTAATAGCAGGAAACACAGAAAACAAGGTTAAATTGTGATGACTAATAGCATAGCAGAAACACAGAAAACAAGGTTAAATTGTGATGACTAATAGCATAGCGTTAAATTGTGATGACTAATAGCATAGCAGAAACACAGAAAAAAAGGTTAAATTGTGATGACTAATAGCATAGCAGTACACACACATAAAACAAGGTTAACTTGTGATGACTAATACCATAGTAGAAACACAGAAAACAAGGTTAAATTGTGATGACTAACAGCACAGCAGAAACACATAAAATGTTAAAATATCACGACTGGAATAATAACAAAAATAAGGTAAACATTAGTATCGAAATAAGTAGATATTATGATATATCATATATCATTTCGACTCCAAAACATATTAGAACTTAGAGGTGCTTCACTGTGCTGTTTGAACTCTGAAGAATCGTGATTTGTTTTTAAGTTTAAGAAAATATTTATACCGGCGAAAATTTTTGTATTATGACACTGTCAAAATAAGATACCAATATCTAAGATCCGTATCTAAGTTTGTAAAGCTGCAGTTTGAATATAAGTCAATATAACTGAAGTTTTTAAAATCAAATCCACACATGCTTTCACTTATGTAAAACATAGAAGATAAATCTTGCTACCTTTCTTTTGTTCAGACGAGCCCTCCCCAGTGGTACAGTGGAATGTCTGTGGACTTACAACGCTAAAAACCGGGTTTCGATACCCGTGTGGGTAGAGCACAGATAGCTCATTGTGTGGCTTTGTGATTAATTACAAACAAACATATTATTTAATTGTTTAGACGAATTGAACTATTGATCTCGCCTATTGGCTGGATCTCATATAATCTATTACAAAAGTGTTGTTTTAAGAATCATAAACCCGAAACAGCGACGGGACCCAGTTGATGAATTAATACATTCAACTCAAACTAACGAGTTGTTTTCCATGAGTGTTTTAATAAACAGATTGCATCATGGATATATAACATCTTAACTTGGGCCGGGCAAGGCCAAGAGGTTAGTGCGCCGGACATTAGATCAGAGAATATGGTTCGAGTCCCGTTATACCAATAAAACAATCGCGCTCCGCACTTTGGGATCATGGGTGCGTTATAAGAGTGATAGTCAAAAGCCTACTATTCGATTACAGTAGCTTTATAAAAGTTGGCGGTTGGTGTTGCTGACTAGCTGTCTTTCTTCTAGTTTATCAGTTCACAATTAGGGATGGCTAGCGCAGATGGTCTTTCAAATATCCGAAACAAACAAAATTATCTTAGCTGTAACTTTTCTGATTGGTATCTTAAAGTAAACCCAGGTAGCTAACTCAGAGTTGACATTATAAACTTAAGCATATTATATTTCAATGCGAAGTGTACAATTGTAGTTTACCTTTAATTAATAAATGATGATATTCAAGTAGTAGATTCACTTCTTGAGTGATTTGAGCTGTACTGCTTAGAAACTGCTCAGAAATTATTATTGATGGCAGGTGTATGATAAACTAGGGTTACGACCCGGTTTACTTTCACAAGCATTACAATTTTGTTGTTACTACTTTTCTCTTTTCAGGTTGACAGTCAGCACCATGGTGATAATATTGTTTTTCAAAGTTGCGTTATTGAAATACAAACCACTTTCAGAAATGCAGATCGTGTTTTTAAATATATAAATTACAGGATCCATTGAAAGTTACAAGCTTGTTAATGAGGTTTGTAAGCAGAACTTTTTAATGGTCTGTCTTTTGTCGGTAGTACGTCCTAAGATTGAAAACAAATTAAATTGCAACCTTAAAAAAAAACAATAACCATAAGCTGAACATGTCACGTTTATCATTTAATAGTTTCCTGTTATACATATTACACGTATTTTCTAACTCACAGGCCTTCTGGGACAACAGGTTTACATTTCTTTTCTGTTTAACATTTTCCCCATTTCATTAAACTTCCATCATGTATTATAATCAAATGAATATATACACATGAAACAATAGTGCTTGTTTTGTTTATCCTAATCGACTAGCTCATAACTCGTTCCTAATTTACGAGACGCTGAAGTAAATTATCCGATCTCCTAGTAATGGCCATAAATTTATTTTCTCGAAGGTTTTATATAGGTTAAATGATTTGATATTATCAACTAGTGTTTTCTCAGCTTTCATGTGTCAAGTTTAGAATTTTCCAACATAGAGTAATGAAATATACTTGCGCGGAGTTAGGTAATATCTGAGAAAAACGTGTAAAGACTACCATCTGTTACACTATTAGTAACACTAAGAGATATACATAGGCAAAAAATTAATATACTTTATGTTGTAATAGTATACACAATTTTTTACAATTTAATTTTTCATAATTTATGGAATCGCGAAGTTAGAAAGCTAATAAAATACATATAATTCACGAAAATTTCACAATCTGATCTTTGCGCATGCGTAGTGCTAAAAGGCAGTCTTCTTGAAGTTTTCGTACCCAAAAAGTATAGGGTGCTTTGAAAGTATTGCATGAATGTTCATAGTATGCATAATAGTAGCCATTGCGCCAAGTGTTAAAAGGGCAAACATTTATTTACGGCCAGGAAAATTACACTCCAATACAAATCCAAATATTTACTCACGACATTCCAAAGCAAGCAGGATCAAAATAAAAAGTCACGCATCAGAAAAGAAACACAATAACCCTAGCTCTTTCGGAAAGTGGAGTTTCCTTCAGAGATAAAAGGCAACTCCCTTTTAACCAAGAAGAGGGAAAGTCAGTTTTTCGGAAAGCCCCAAGATTATTTGGGTTCTTTTCTGATCCCAAAAACTTGAAATTTCATTAGGAACACATTTTACATATCCTACAGTCAGAAAGCAAGGCTGTTTTGGAGCATTATACATGTTCTACTCACCCTGGAAAGTCAATGAATCATTATATTTTCAGGGGTAATTATTTTTATTTCGATGACAGCTTCAAGTTTGAATTTGTTTTTATATACAGTGTGACTGTGTCACCTACTGGTGAATTAAATGCGTATTTAAGAACAGAAATTGGAATAATAATCAATGGCCAAGCAGTAGGAAACAGACGTTATAATTCTGAATCTAGGGCGAGAAAACCTACTTCAACAATGCAAGTTTACTCCAAAGGATTTATAAAATTATACTGAATGTCTGTATTTACTGCACAGGATTTATAAAATTATACCGAGTGTCTGTATTTACTGCATAGGACTGACAGAGTTCTAATGAGTGTTTGTATTTACTGTACAGGATTTACAGCAGTTCCAGTGAGAGTCTGTATTTACTACACAGGATTTACAGCAGTTCTAGTGAGAGTCTGTATTTACTGCACAGGATTTACAACAGTTCTAATGTATGCGTATATTTTCTATACAGGATTGACAGTAGTTCTAGTGAGTGTCTATATTTACTGCACAGGATTGATCGTAATTCTAGTGAGTGTCTGCATTTACTGTACAGGATTGACAGTAGTTCCAAGGAGTGTCTGCATTTACTGTACAGGATTGACAGTAGTTCCAAGGAGTGTCTGTATTTACTGTAGAGGATTGACAGTAGTTCTAATGAGTGTCTGTATTTACTGTAGAAGATTGACAGTAGTTCTAATGAGTGTCTGTATTTACTGTAGAGGATTGACAGTAGTTCTAATGAGTGTCTATATTTACTGTACAGGATTTACAGTAGTTTTAATGAGTGCCTGCATTTACTGTACAGGATTGACAGTAATTCTAATGAGTGTCTGTATTTACTGTACAGAATTGACAGTAGTTTTAGTGAATGTCTGTATTTACTGTACTGAATTGACAGTAGTTTTAGTGAGTGTCTGCATTTACTGTACTGAATTGACAGTAGTTTTAGTGAGTGTCTGCATTTACTGTACAGGATTGCTGGGGTTTTAACGAGTGTCTATATTTACTGTACAGGATTGACAGTAGTTCTAGTGAGTGTCTGCATTTACTACACTGGATTGACTACGTTCTCATGGGTGAGTGAACGTTCGATCGACGTGTCCAGGTTTGAAAAAGTAAAAGCGAATGAGCTCATCAGTGCAACATCGTTTAGCACAATCGAGGAATCAGTATGATATATGCTTTAGAGGGAGGACTGACTGCTAGACGAGATACCGCTGTGGTATCGGATTCTGCTGTTTGATCAGATGTTGATCCGCTGCGAGGATTCTGATCAGTTACTTTCAAAAATAAACTAAAGCAACTATGAATTGGTTAGCAGTAAGTCTTGATCTAAATCTCGTAGATCATCTCAGAAACCTCCATGGTGGTTATGTACATTAATGCTTGGGGAGCACTGGCGGAAGAGTAGAAGAGGATAGCCCAAAATGTCGGCAGCTGTTTGATGCAGATCATGATTGTTGCCGAAAGTATGTGTGTATGAGAGAGAGAGAGCATGCAGGTCACTGAGCGTCTCTCTTTTTTTCCTAGCTGAGTCTTTTACAGACAAGCTGATTCAGTTAGACCCTACCTCTGAATACCTTGAACTTTTGGGTATTCATATTCTATACAATACAACTAGCGATATATTGTCAACGAAACTAGTCATTAACTCTATTCAAAGGTTTATAAAATTGAACACGTTATAATTTAGTCCTGTTATTCCCTTGGTTGTAGAAGAAAAATCAAAATATTGTTCATTTAATTTTTCGGACTAACTGATAATTGCAGTGGAAATGTATAGCATATAACAAAGTTTAAAGCAGTTAATTAGTACAGTACATCACGAGGGGGGGACAGGGGCGTCAAACTTTCTGGGAAGTAGTATAACATATTTCATTGCATTGAAGTGTACAGCTTATAAATATCGGGATTTCATAGATAACATTTATGTTTTTAGACATACGCTTATGACGACATTTATTTAAATCTAGAAAGCTGCGCTTATAAAACAGAGAACTAATTAGAGAAGACTTATTTGGCCAGGTTTCAGTGACTCTCTGTTCGAAACGAACGTACAGTTGCATAGCACACAAAATGCAGTTTCGTGGAGATGAAAAACAAATCTAATATTATGTCTGTGTGTGTGTGTGTGTGCCAAGTTACACATTATTGGTAAAGTGGAGCTTGACTCCCAAACATATGTTGATGAAAAACAAAGCTAATTTTATGTCTGTGTGTGTGCCAAGTTACACGTTATTGGTAAAGTGGAGCTTGACTCCCAAATATATGTTGATGAAAAACAAAACTAATCTTATATGTGTGTGCCAAGTTACACGTTATTGGTAAAGTGGAACTTGACTCCCAAATATATGTTAATGAAAAACAAAACTAATCGTATGTGTGTGTCAAGTTACACGTTATTGGTAAAGTGGAGCTTGACTCCCAAACATATGTTGATGAAAAACAAAACTAATCTTATGTCTGTGTGTGTGCCAAGTTACACGTTATTGGTAAAGTGGAACTTGACTCCCAAACCTATGTTGATGAAAAACAAAGCTAATCTTATGTCTCTGTGTGTGTGCCAAGTTACACGTTATTGGCAAAGTGGAGCTTGACTCTCAAAGATATGTTAAAAACTCTTGGTATAGAAAATAGCAATCAATTTTGTAAAGACAAGTATTCTGTTCAGAGTGTTAAGAACCTAATGACTAGCTCCACAGAATCATAATCAATTTTGTGACAGAATATCAAAAAACTGGGTCTGCTGTGGAAGGTAATTTTAAACCAAAAAGTTTTTCAGCTGTAAGGTATCAACACTTACCGACATAAGGTGAGAGATATACAGGCGGAGCCCAAAGGAGGTAACATAAGTAGCATGATACAAAAGCAAAACTAACTATCAAAAGCAGGAGGTCTCGGAACGGACGACAACGGAAGAACGGACGGCTTCTCATGGTGGAGGCGTATTTTCGGCTCATCTGCAAAATATGAAACACAAATTAAGCACTTAATAATAACATAACATCTCCGTGCACAGAATATGTCAATCTGAAACGCACTTACTGCAATGACGTAATATCCGCAAATAATAGCAAAACACTGTAGTCATTTATTACAGAGTAAGCACTTGGTAACAGCATAATACCTTCCTGTATTTGAGGACTTTTAATCACTTGCCAACAGGCTTACATATATTGAGGCGCTAGCACATACCGGAAGAACGTTTCACCCCCATTTACTGGAGGGGTTAAAAAATTAACAAAGTTATGTCCACACGTATGGAAGACCTGAATGACAACGTTATATCTCCATTTACTAGACAACTTTAAACAGTTAGCAATAATGTAACATTTCAATTTGTTCAGAACTATAGAAGCTTAGTAACAAAGTTGCATTTCCACTTGGAGGACTTTAATCACTTTGTTTGTAATTAAGCACAAAGCTACATAATGGGCTATCTGTGCTCTGCCCACCACGGGTATCGAAACCCGGATTCTAGCGTTGTAAGTCCGCAGACATACCGCTGTGCCACTGGGTGGGGGTGATAATCACTTGGTAGCAAATACTAAGAATATTACACCTTCATGTGTTGAAGATTTTAAACACTTAGCAAAAAGAAAAAGAAAAGGAGATTGAACGTTAATAATAATGTAATAGCTCCATGTTATAAACAAATGTCTGAGTTTCAAATATTTCATCTCCTAACATAAAGCGAAGAATGTAGGTTGGTCCTGTGGTAGAACTTTGGATTTCGGAACTGGTAAGCCGCGTTCAAATACGTGCAATACCACAAAATTTCTCCGCACTGTAAGTTTTGGGTGCGTTATAAGAATGACAGTAAATGCATCAGCGTGGATGATAGTGGTAGGGTGCTGCTGTTTGGTTGCTTTCCCTCTGGTCAGTAGTTGTTCAAAATTAGGTACATCGGCAGATTGATAGCCTTAGTAGCTTTACGATAAACACAAAATATAAATACAAATATATAAAGTGTATATTAACACTTACATCGAATAATTTGATTTGATTGCCATTATCAAGTGGAGTTTTACAGCACACACTTACATTCTTCATTGCTTCTTCTATTACATATACATGTTGATAAACATGTCTGACTAGCCAGCATGTTCGAAATCTAATCTCAACAACGCATTTAGAGAAACAACAAAGATTTCATGAGTATGTTTTACCAGTCATTTTATGCTACCAAATTTAACGTTCAGCTTAAGCTGTATGTTTCACAACATCAAATTTTATGCCACCAGAGTTAACGTTCAGCTTAAGCTGTATGTTTCACAACATCATGTTATATGTTTGTTAGTAAATTCTGCGAATAAGATAAAAGATAAAGAAATACTGCAAGTTTTGACAATATCTAATGGATTTGATTTTCGTGACATAAACTGCTTGTCAGACACTAGTGTTGTTGTTCTAATAGAGAAACACACAAACAAACGAACAAAAAATTCAAATCTAAAACAAATGTTTAAATAAGAAAAAATTGTATAGTTTGGAAGAAGCCAATACAGGTTATGTGTACAATCATATTGTTCCATTATAACAGGTTATGTGTACAATCATATTGTTCCATTATAACAGGTTATGTGTACAATCATATTGTTCCATTATAACAGGTTATGTGTACAATCATATTGTTCCATTATAACAGGTTATGTGTACAATCATATTGTTCCATTATAACAGGTTATGTGTACAATCATATTGTTCCATTATAACAGGTTATGTGTACAATCATATTGTTCCATTATAACAGGTTATGTGTACAATCATATTGTTCCATTATAACAGGTTATGTGTACAATCATATTGTTCCATTATAATTTAGTAGAAACAACTGGTAATGACGAAATATTTCTCCTCGTGACGCTAGGCACTGAAAAGCCGTACTATAGTTACGTTAAGGAGTAGTTGAGAAGGCTAATCAGTTGTCATCTGAATATGCTAAGAAATACTAAACAATTCAAGTAAACTAACCGTGATGAGTGTCGAATGGTACAATACATATTCTAGTCTGGCGTTTAATGCATGAAATTTTCATGGACAATTGATCAGACATTCAATACACTTGGTTACTTTAGTACCATCACGGAACACAAGTACGCCAGTACAAATATTGCGTAATATATACATAATAACCGAAAGTTAAATCACCCTTTGGATTTACAGTTTTAAGTGTATTGTGTTATTTGAATGTTAACTTTAAAAGTGGATTAGAATATTCAGAAACCGAATCGTATTTACACGTTAACATATAATTTTACCTAAATGCAGACCAGACCAATATTCATTAAAACACTCATTTTCGCACTCGTTGGTCTTCAGTCTGGAACACGGAAAGATCATTATTTCATTTACAGAATAAAGTAGGAAGACAAAAAATTACAATTTCACGTGAAAACAAACTAATAGAAATCTATAAGCGGCGTGATGTCACATTTCACTTCTTGATGCATAGAACCCCAAAATATCAACAAACGCATAAAAATAGCATGGTAATGAGTTGATTGAAAACATGTGGTTCCTACCGAACGTATATTGACCGGTATGTGATCTAACATTTAAAATGTTCTCCATGCGCACTTTCGAAGCAGGTTAAATCTTCAGGCGAGCAAACTGGTTACAAGCAAATAAGCTTGTCCGTTACATTTGAGAGCAACCACGGAAAAGGCACATAAAAGAGCCATTTTGTCATTTGAAATTTTTATAAGTTTGATTTCTGTGGTCTGCGTCTGATATAGGAAAAACTTAGACAGTATAACCTCCTAAAGTACAATCTTAGACAAGTAGAGACTAAAGTGATGTAAAATAAGAAAGTTAAACATTGCAATTACTAGTAATGATACATATATTATAGGTGGAAAAACTTTATAGAGTAACGAACTTTAGGACCTAATTGACGAACTACGAATCAGCAGAAAGTCATAAAGTAAGAGAAACAACTAGAATGTGATATATGATAAAAATATAACATAAATCTCAGTTAATGAAGATGAACATCAGAAAATGAATCATTTATAAAAAAAAAAAGCTCAAGAAATGCCAAATGGTTTCAGCGAGTAAAACACATTGTTACTTTTGGATTAAAAGTGTCCCCATTAATGTTCATTATCGCTGTTTTACCTAAAGATTTATAATAACATTTCATTCGACAGAATGATAAACGGTACTTATATTTTCGTAGGTAACTATTCCATTTGTGTCAGAATAATTATTTTATTGCCAAACAGATACTACAGACACTACATAACCCACACACATTTCGAGGAAAGTGAAGCTGTATGCTGTGTATAAATCAAGAAATATAGGACAAAATTTCCGCATTAATATAATAATTGGGAGAAAGGACACTGAGTACTCAACGTCATAAAAATAACTTGTTTAATTTGCGTAATTCATGATAGCATATTTATCCTGGTTCAGATTTTCCTCACCGAATAAATATGTTTTCTCGTTAACACTGAACACAATTACATGGAAATGGTTCCAGTTTAATGTCCTATACACTTAGAGACGGAAGACAGTTTAAGCAGCTCGTGGTCTTCTTACATTAATTAAGACACTAGGAGGGGGAGACGCTAGGCAAACTTGGACCGTTTGGAATAAATTAGGTTGTTCAAATTGACTAATTAACTAGCCATGAATAGTTTTGTTATTTAAATAAATTTCTCCCTCGTGAATTAGGGTTACATTTAGGGTCGTTAACTAACGTCCAACTACGATGTAGTGTTGTGTATTCAGTTACTCCAACAGACAGACAGACAGACCATCTGATAATGTCACACTGACCCTATACGACAAATTTCTCTCATCTTTTGTAAGTACTTCTATTTACACCTACGCTGTCGTAATCCAAAATCACTTTTGAAGTCACAATTTTCCTCTTGATTATAGTATTCTTGGAGTACAATGGCAATATTATTAGCTCTAGTGCTTCTTTAGCAGAGCTTTGACGCTTTGCAGTGTAACAAAATATAATTAATTTGTGACATAAATATTTCTCTCTACTCGTTGATCCAAAACATTTAGGAAAAACATTTTTTTTTGTAAAAATGGTTGGCCATTTTTTGGAAGCTTATAGTTGTGATTAAAATACATTAAATATAAAACTGGTAATAAGCTATCAAAAGATTAACCTCTACGAAGAAATATCTGCTGTAAAGAAGTTTCGCAAATGGTAGATTAAATAAGACCAGTCCATTCTCTTGCTTTTAAAATCATAAAGGTGAAACAGGAAACTCGAAGAAGATTTTTGAAGACGAAGAGTTTTGTACGCGGATAAAGAACATTTCCACAAAACTGAAAAAAAAGTGTTAAATCAATAAAGAAAAATCTCAGCGATTCGGCTCTGTGGGTTCGTGTTGTCAGAACACCATACTCAATCTAGCTTACACGTGTGCGTGTTGAAGGATTTTCGTTTCTTACAAAAACACCTGTCAAATGTTCTCAAGACTCTTGTGCCATGAGCAGGCGTATACTTTTGATCTTAAGTGTTAGCATTGTTGATTGCAAGAACGTTAGGCCTAGTTAGTGCCAATACCGGCGATTTTTTTATATTTCTTTCCGAAGAAGCTAGTGACAGAATAATAACTTTCCTCTGGACACAGATGTCGATTGGGAGCGAAAGCTATAACCAAATTGGTAAGAAAATTATATCGTGTCCAGTGTGCTTGTGGTCGAAGTGTGCCATTAGAGTAACTCTCGTTAATTAAGTTGAGAACTTGAAAGATACAGTTTAGTAAATTAATTGAATTTGCTACGAGTTTAATCAAACATATCATTTTATGATTCGTAGTCTCCAAGCTAAGAAATTACTAAAGAAAATTAGAAATTTTAAGGTTATCACCAATAAAATCCTGTGTTCATTATTCAGAAAAACGTAGGGGCTCTCATGTTTCAATAGATTAAAAAAAATTAAAGACTTATATATTAAATAGTAGAAAACAAAACACAATTTAATTTATTTTACGTTCTGGAAGATTTTTCGCTTTAAGCTATCTGAAATACAGTAAATTAAATAATTATAAAACATGGAGTTTTGGTGAAGTTCTATATATGGAGTATCCTTGACCAGTCAAAACTTTGATTTCTACACGCTTCTTATGTGGTATTTCACTATTGAAAACCATGACTGGATCCGCACTCCTACTAGTAGTACGAGTATTACGATTGTCTGTACTTCTATAGAAGCTTAGCCCTATTCTGTCAACCTAGAAAAGTGATGGAGGAACGTATTAATGAAGTGTTTACGACTTTTGTTTATAAACAACCAGATCTCCTAGGCCAGTTTAGTATTATCATTAATTCGGATTACTTGCATAGAGATGAACAAGAGTAACCGAAAGCAATGGTAAAGATATAAGTAGTCAGTTATAGTTGTTACACATAAAGGAATGATTCGTTCGCAGGGGCTTTTAAAACGTCTGCTTCTTGGTGTAAGGCCCGGCATGGCCAGGTGGTTAGGGCGTTCGACTCGCAATCTGCGGGTCGCGGGTTCGAATCCCCGTCACACCAAACATGCTCGCCCTTTCAGCCGGGGGGGGGGCGTTATAATGTGACGGCAAATCCTACTATTCGTTGGTAAAAGAGTAGCCCAAGAGTTGGCGGTGGGTGGTGATGACTAGCTGGCTTCCCTCTAGTCTTACACTGCTAAGTTAGGGACGGCTAGCGCAGATAGCCCTCGTGTAGCTTTGCGCGAAATCCATAACAAACAAACAATCTTGGTGTAAGTATGTGCAATATAGGCTTAACGTTCCAGCTGGGTATGTAAAAGTTGCTACACTTCTTTTGGACATTAGCAAACCAAACATAGCTAGAGATACTCCTAGTCTTGAAATATTGTCAAAATTGGTGATGTTCTATAGTTAAATGGTAGGTTTTCTGAATTTGTGATTTAGAAGTATCCGAAGAGTGTAAATACATTAACAGATGAATGACTAATAAAGTTACTATCTGTTGAATAACTGATAAAGTCAGTATCAGCTGAATCACCAACGAGGTTTGTAATACCTGACGTTAGAAGTAATGAGTTGCTCTGAGATCTGTAGTTTACGAATAATTCTCAGTAAAAAAACTTTGACATGAATCTTAGCGTAGAGTGGTAGTCTCAGTGAGAAAGCTATAAATGCCTAAACTTGTATACAGCTTATTGATATACTAGGTTACACAGATTTGGATTTACTGTTTCTCAAATTATAGGTTAAAAAAACAAGTAAAAAAACTCACACATGAATGACCACCTCAAGCCTTTCTCAATTTATTAGAGCAGATATAACGTTAGAGTTCTTGCACTATGCAAAGAAACATCAGTTCTGAGTCGTGTATCTAAGTCCCCCTGTGGGACAGCGGTAAGTCCTCGGATTTACAATGCTAAAATCAGGGGTTCGATTTCTCTCGATTGACACAGCAGATAGCCTGAAAACACACACTTGTGTATCTAACAAGCTAATAGTACCTGGCTACCTGGCGAAAATTAATTATTGCGTCTGTTTCTTACATTCAATCCAATGAAATATAAACAACTAAGTATTATTCTTAAAATAAAATTAAAAACCTCGAAAACATAATCGGCTTTCATAATGTTCAACAGAGTTTAAGGCCTATTTACATTAGTACGTATATTTTATAAGCACAAAAACATTAACGAAATAGAGAATACAAATAAACAACTTATTTTACGTCTTGATTATGAGTAGTCATCATTTAATCAAAGCGTAGACTAGTAGAAGAAGTAATAGTACTAAAATCATCTTATTTACATCTGGTACTCTGACGTTAAAAAAGTCTACACAGTAATTAACACTAATAAGGTATAAAGTCAAAAGTCTGCTTTCTCTGGTCAATGATTTATAATTAGAAATGGCGAAACGCTATCCGGACTACACGCTGACAAGTGTACCGCGAGGGGACTTCACAATTGGAGGCAGGAGAGCTTTTGTTTTGGTCAGTGCTAAACTTCTCCAGTTTGTACATAATTAGATAGACAGAAATTACACGCTCACCATTCGTTCCATAATTACAGGAGCCATTAAAGCTCAAATTACCAAATTGTTTTTATACCGTTCACTGCCGGCGGGTTATACATATTGCATCACATTGGGTAATTTTATGTGTTTTTCTGTTACAATTCTCAGTGTAAAATATTTTCTTAAAAATGGACGAAATCATTCATTTTCTGTATAAACTTCCTACTGAATCGTAACAATAATTAGTGGAATTAACTTCAATATTAATAGTATTTTGTGTTACATTTTTGGCGTGACTCAATGTTATTAGGGACTCTGTGACTAACAAACCATGGACCCACAAACAATTAAAAAAAATCCCCAAAAAGCCGACGAGGTCCGGACCTCATAGGTAATTCTAGTTGAAACATCCAGGTACCAATCCATAATTAGTGTTTTCGTGACAGTGTGTCTGTGAACAAGCACAATAATGTAACGAGGGTAAACGTTTTCGATGGGCTTGTAAACAGAACAGCAGTAAGCACACATGACTCACGAAACCTAAGCGCTTTCGAAAGGTAGACTGTTGAAAGTCCTTGGATTATCGGTTTTTCTAAACTGTGGTTTGTATACATTTTCCGATCCTTCTTATTAGTCCGAGTGCCATTAATATTAGAGACTTGGTCAGACACAACTATAGGATGATATTTAAAAAGTAAAAACATAAATATATTTAATTTCCTCTTACAAAGGTTAGCATACGTATGTAAACTGGTAAAATATCACGTGCGCTATTCGAATGTTTTGATAAGAGTTTAGAAGTTAGACGTCAAAGCTGTTCTTCAAGACGTACAAACCAGTTAAAAACAGTTTTTAAAAGAAATGACACTTGTGATAAATCGATTTTAAGTATTACACAAAAATATGTTAGGAATAGTAGCAGTAAATAAGATACCGTATCTGTTTACTTGGCTTTAAAGTGACTTAAAACTTAGAGGTAAAACTAATAATCAGTTTACTTGGCTTTAAAGTGACTTAAAGCTTAGAGCTAAAATTAATGATTAGTTTACTTGGCTTTAAAGTGACTTAAAGCTTAGAGCTAAAACTAATAATCAGTTTACTTGGCTTTAAAGTGACTTGAAGCTCAGAGTTAAAACTAATAAATCTATGTCGAAAAATGAATAAAGTTTGGAATGGCTTTCGTATCGTAAATAAAATTTTAAAAACCGACCTAGCATTGATTGGGCGAGTATTGGCTAGTTATAAAAGAAGGAGCTATAATTTTTTGTACTTAAGATTTAACTATCTATCTATACGTTACTTAGATTATCAGAAAGCTAGCTTTCTTATAATTCTTAGTTTGTATATGTATTTCGCTATTATTAACGACTGAAAATATATTCTAGCCCTTATTATATAAAAATGTGACATTCAGCTCGTTGTGTTCATCATCGTGTGTAGAACACAGAAACATAAAGGTCGGTCCTCATATATCTTCAACAATAGGAATGGATATCAATAGAAAATCCAATTTTTATACAGCACGGTTGGTTTAATACTTTTGTGCTGTAAGTCATCATTGTTCATTACTACTCACTTTAGCGCTATAAATATTTTCGCATTTGTTATTGTATTTCGCTAGTCGAAATAACAATAAATAAATAAATTCAATCAACCTGGAATCAGCTCAAATTAATGTTATGATTTTGTGAATTAGATGACTCTAACTATGCAAAATAACTCAAGTGATTTTAGTAATAAATGTTTTTGTTTTAGAACAAAATCACATTGGGCTATCTGCTGTGTCCACCACGGGAAATTGAACCCCGGATTTTAGTAACCTTACCGCTGCCCATTGGGAGACTGTTAATCATGCGAAATAGCACAGGTGACTACGATAGTGAAGGGCTCTAGACTGCTAATTATTCGAAATAACATAGGTGACTACGGTAATGAAGGGCTCTAGACTGCTAATTATTCGAAATAACACAGGTGACTACCGTAGTGAAGGGCTCTAGACTGCTAATTATGCGAAATAATACAGGTGCGTATGGTAGTGAAGGGCTCTGGACTGCCAATTATGCGAAATAACACAGATGACTACCGTAGTGAAGGATTCTAGACTGTCAATTACACAAAATAACACAGGTGACTATGGTAGTGAAGGACTCTAGACTGCTAATTATGCGAAATAACACAGGTGACTATGGTAGTGAAGGATTATAGACTGCCAATTACATAAAATAACACAGGTGACTACGGTAGTGAAGGACTCTAGACTGCGAATTATGCTTAAGAGCACAGATGGTTGCGGTAAAGGGTGTCTCTAAACAAAAATGTCATAAGTTTTCAGAACAGTTTTAAGTAAGTATATTTAATTTTCTGTATTCTAAAAATAGTGTATGTTAGCTAGTAATGCTGTTCGTTTAAATTCATTATAAGCATATACTATTAAAGAAAACGGATGTAAATATTTCACTTGATTCAACAATTGTTTAATGCAGTACTAAGCACATGTTTTTTCTGTGTAAAAACCTCCTAAACAACCACATTGTATTCATTAGTTTATGTATAGAGACAACCTCTGGAAATAATGTATTTAACTCAGCTTGACGTTAAACCGTGAGTTCCACTGCTAGTCACATGACTTCGTTTTGATCTGCTGCACGTGCGACTGGAGAGGTCACAAACTGGCACTAAAGTTAAATAATAGTATGCTACTGTATGTTTGAAGCTATTATACGGGCAAAGAGTTATAAATAAAGATAATGAAGCGAAATGTTAACGCATTTTGCTAACGATGTTAGTCCTCAGCATCATATGATAAACGACTGAACAGAAAACAATTTATTTCAGGGATGAAAAATATGGGCATATGATCTCACTTGGAGTTCCACATATCTGAAGTATATGATTGTCAATAGAACAGAGGAGCATAATGGTGTGCTCATACATCATCTTAAACAATAAGAACCAAAGCAAAGCAACAGAAACAGCATCAACAATTTTAAATATTTTGCGTGGAACGCATTTATACTTATAGCTCACGCAATAGATAAATACACACTCGCACACATATATGATATATATATATATCTCCCACCAGGTGCCACATTCTCAGGATTAACAAACTTAAAACCATATGGACAAACTGCTTTGACGCATGCGCAAATGCACTTGGTAATTAATCTTATGGATTGGAAGGCGACCCCAAAAAAAGAGACAATTGAGTAAAGTATAACTTAACTACCTGCACAGGCATATAGATCAATTCATCGAATCTTTTAGCAAACAAGCAAATAAATTATAGTTCAGACATTCATCTCAAAATTGAAAGGAACTTCATTCAGGTCATGATAGTTTGTGCTGAAAACTAAACAAACTTTCGAAGCTGAGTTGGTACTCCCACTCTAACAAAACAAATCTAAATTCATGTAATTAAGGTATCACGTGCTAGGATCTACTTGTTCTTCACAAATTATCCAGAGCGAACACAAGCATCGGGAGCTAGGAGGAAAGCACTCGCGATGAAAGCATTTGCAGAACCGTCACAAAAAGTTTAAAATTTATTTAACCACCTGACCATTCATGAGTCTTGAGGATGTTTCCATGTCTGTAATAAAAAGCATAGTGGTTGTGTGACTTGTTTTAAGTGATACATGGCCATGTTTTTAGTTGTAACACCATATCTGTACTTACTTATAATATTATATTCATCTTAACACTGTGAAGTCAATCGCGGGGTTTTATTTGTTTTTTTTTTGGCGAATTTCGTACAAAGCTACTTGAGGGCTATCTGCGCTAGCTGTCCTTGACGTAGAAGTGATAGACTAATCAACACCACCAACCACAGAATCATAGACTGAAAAATTGGATATTTATTTATAATTTATTTCTGTTGCATAATCCATAATAAACATACAAAATGAAATGTAAGGTTGTTTCGCAGTGAAGTTTTTCGAATCGAGAAACACTTTCGAGGACAAAATTCTTCATCTGGGAAACGACCTTGGAAATGGGAAACATATGGTCACGTTGTTTTTAAGTATTTTTTTTAACTGATTATGAACCAAACTGCTTATGTTTCCATAAATTTGTTAGTTAAGGGACCCCTAGTAGTATAGTAGTCACATAGAAAAATGCAAATATATATATATGTATACAATCAATACTGAAATTATCTTATTAATTACTTCTGAGGTTCCTTATGTATCTTAAAATTTAAAATAAATGATTTCACCCAATTGCTTTGGTCAGTGTTTTTACAGTATGATGCAACATGTGGACCTCAGTAGTGAACGATATAAAGACAAGTCTCTAAACTGAGCTCCAGAGTGGCACAGCGGTATGTCTGCGGACTTACAACGCTAGAATCCGGGTTTCGATACCCGTGATGGGCAGAACACAGATAGCCCATTGTGTAGCTTTGTGCTTAACTTCAAACTACAAACAAACAAATAAACTATAAACTGAAGGTTAAAAGAATAATATTAATTTGAATTATAGGTGGCGCGAATAATTTTTGGTCGTTTTGCAATACAGACAGGGGACATTTCAACGTATAACTTATTTAAAGTATTACGAGTTTTTCTTGTCGATTTGTAAGATAAATGTCGACAATGTCGTAACGTATGAAGAATTTACTGACTAAGCTATCACTAAACTTTAATAGTTTTCTATGAGTCCTCATTGAACTCACGTTTTCGCAGTCGGAAAGGTTCAAGAGAAAATTGGACTTATTATTTCTAAAGTTGAATAAGGTTTCCGACGTTACTTTATATGAAGTTGCATAAGATACGTGCAAAGAACTTAAATGAAGAAAACACCTAGCTTAACCAATACAATGATCTTTCGCATGAAATTTATGACAAGAAAGTGCTGTGATAACAAAAAATAAAATTTATATGGCCTATGAGTTAGACGCGTATAGAAGTAGAATGGATGATGAAAACGTGTATTTTGTTTATCATTTGATGTTATTTCACACAGAATAAGGAACCACAGAAATAAGGTTAAAAATTAAAGAAGTAATAATTTTATTGTTAACTTAACCCTCATATTACCGGCTTATTTTTACATTCTTCACTACTGGTCGGGTCCACATATATAAATTGATATTTGAGCAGTTCTATGCTTTGGCATGCTACAACATTTAGTATAAGGAAGTGTGCAACAAACTGGGTGACATTACTCATTTTATAAGTAAAATACATAGGGGATCTCAGAAGTAATTATTAAGATTAATAGCAATATTTATGGTTATTGCTCTTTAAATTTGTTTGTGTGACTCACTGGTTATCAAGGTGACTCTGTAATCAGCAACAAAGTCAATTACCCATAAGTAAGTTAGTGAACGAATAATTTAAAAAGTTCATGGAACGATGTAATTTTAGAGTTAAATGCACAATTATTCAAATTATTAATATATATATATATATATATATATATATATATATATTTAAACACTGAAATTACTTTATGAGTTCTAAGCCATAAAAATTTCGGAATTTCTGGCTTTCTTTGTTCATTCTGTGATTTAAACATGAACAACAAGGTATTTTCTAATGAATAGTATAGATATCAATTATACCTAGAAACACACAGGAGAAAAAATAAGTTGGTATATTAGAATTAAAAAAACAACCTTTTCATCCAATCTAGTTTCGTGAATTGTGGTAAATACTATACTCATGTATGTAAGTATATGGACATATTTGTGGTTTTATAATGCCTTTCTATAGGCTCTCAAGGGAGACATGACGATTCAAGAACCATAAAATGTCAATCTACAGTTTTGGTGCACCCTTTTTAAGTGTCATAAAGAAGCTGAATTTTTATTTATTATTATTTTACTGCCCAAGAGATTAATATGTTATTATAGTCACGTACCCAAATATATTATTATGGAATATGATGGTGGAAACATGAAGAGAGCAAATATAAATCAAATATATTCCTAAAAAAAAAGATGTACATTGTGGACTTTTACTAGTTCATGACGCAAAATGCATATAATCATGGTTTAGAAGAATATTTTTCTCTATATAAGTTAAGCGCAAAATCCTAAATCGTAAATCCTATCTTGTGTTCAAATCTTTTTGTTCTGGTGTCATGTAAACTTTTATTCTTGGAACATTTAAGGATGAAGGAAAGAGCATTGTAATGCTCGATATCGTGATTTTTCTGGAATCGTATACGTGCATTTTTATTATGCGCTTCTAAGTGTAATGAAGGATTTCGCGCAAAACTACAAAAGAGCTATCTGCACGTAGACGTCCCTTATTTTGAGCTGTTAGACTACAGGGAAGGCAACATACCAGCCGTCAACTCTTGTTTTATTGGACAGTAGGATTTGATCATCTCTCTGTATATCCTACCCATAGTCCCAAAGTGCGAAGCGCGTTTTTGTCGCGAACCACGAACTCTCGGTCTCACAGTCTGGTCACTAACCACTTGGCCACGCCTGATCCTTAGAGTTAATAGACTAGTAATATAAAAATAATGAATAATCAATTTAATGTATTAGTTATAACAGCTCTTGTTGTTCTTCGTTGGCTAATAATAATATATATGATTTGACAGGATTGTCTTAAATATTGAATTCAGATCTGTGGTACGTGTATGCAGGACCCTGTGGTACGTGTATGCAGGACCATGTGGTACGTGTATGCAGGACCATGTGGTACGTGTATGCAGGACCCTTGGTATTCCGGAAGAGGTATAATTGTTTACATATTTAAGTTACTATGCCCTTAAAAATATTAACAATTAAATTTTGATTTTTAATGCTAGAAAGTGTAATATTCGATGGTGTAAGCTACTTCTAAAAGTATTGTATCATCTTTACGCAGTTCTTACATATATGTAAGTTACACAACAGTTATGTTAATTTTAACATGTACACAAGAGATCGTAAGACAACAGTATCTACTTACCTTAAACAAACACACACACACACACATACACACACATATATATATATATATATATACATAACTTTCCAGACAACTAAACCTAAACAAAAGCATCACACACACACAATGACGGACTGATAAAGGGCCACGCATGGCCTAGCGGTTACAGTACTAGGACTGTGGATCTGAGGGTTCAGGATTCGCGAAATGTTGCCGCAAAAATACGCTTCGTGCATTGGGGACATAGCTGTGCTATAAGAGTGACTATCAGATCTTACTATTTGGTTAAATAAAGATAGCTCGAGATTTGGCGATTGGTATTGTTACCTTCCCTTTAGCCTAACAATTGATAATTAGGGTCAGCTGTGCGCAGATATCCCTTTTGTAGGTTTTGTAAAATTCTGAAATACATAAACACACTGATAAAACTACAGTTCAAACTACAATGTGGGAAAGGTATACGTGGAAGTAGGACCCACATAGCGATGGGGATTTGGTCTGTCTTATTTCATTTATTTGTTTACCGAACACGTAATCAATACGCTGACGATGGGCTTCGGGGCAAGCGCAGAGAAAGGACACCTATGTCAACAATGACCAAATTGTCCACAACCGCTATTTATCTTTTTGCATTGATCTATCTGTCTTCCTACTCACATCACTGATATAGTTGGAGAAACAGACTCAACATCCATTTCCACGTCAATTATATATATGTAAAGGTTCATCTTTTAATTCTTGCAAACAAAGGTTAAACTAATATATGATCAATCCACTAGTTTAAATTAGTGAGCTCCAGACCGAGTTTGTCCAATGGTCTGGGAGATAACAGATGTTTGTCTATTTCTTTTTGTTACAGATATGTTGGTTAATTTATCATGTGCAGAGCAAAGCATAGTTTGGCAAATGCCTGTTAAAATAAATAGTCACGATGTATAAGGTTTAGTTGACACATGAGACATTATAACTCTTAATCGATTTCGTGGTGTATTAGTCACTGCTATATAAAACACCACTCTGACCAGTGCAATAGTATAAACAGACTTTGGCCTCGCAGATGATGATAATTTTGAAGTAAATGGAGAAGTTTAATTCCATTTACTGTTTTTGCTATCGCTAAGTATGCAAGAGTTGTTGTTACAGTTCTTGTATAGAGGACTGAGATTTTTCGTTTGGATATCCAACAGAAGTTATTTGCTAACATAATTTGTGTAAAACGCGAAATGTAACTCTGTAGTGAAACTAGTATTTGTTAACAAAATTTTGCCAAACAACAATGGATTGCACAAATACAAATAGACGATGGTATTACCTATCTGTATAATGCGCAAGTGGTGTTTTGAGGTATTTTACCAACACAGTTTTAGACAGCACCACCAATTGATGCTGTGGTATATAATCCATAATTTTGAAGTGATAAACTAGAGAAAAAATGGCTGGTCAACATCACTCACCGCCAACTCTTGGGCTACTCTTATCAACGAATAACGGGATTGGCCATCACATAATAACGCCCCCCATGGCTGAAAGGGCATGCATGTTCAGTGACAGGATTCGAACCTGCGATCCGCAGATTATGAATCGAGTGCCCTAACCACCAGACCATACCAGCCCTTAATTAATAAAGAGACTAGTGTGGTCATTTCAGCAAAGTTTACTACAAAGCATCTATAATATGATGCAAAACCGAGAAAACTTAAAACTTTTTCCTTAGTTGTAGGTAAGAGCCAGTCTATCACTGCTTCAATTTTAACAGGATTTGTAGAACTTTATTTCTACTCACGATATATGTGAGAACTTCTACATGTAATTGCTTTAGAAAACATTTCTCTCTCTCCCAGTTTTCAGACTTGCTTGTTGAATTACGTTAGATAACATTCTTGAGTTCTCATAAGTGGCCTGAAATGTACAACAAAATATCAAAATATTGTCTATATATATCATACATCATTCCCATAGCAAGCCACCCAGTGATGGACTTTCGTAAACCACCTAAAGATAGATGGTTCATTATATAGGCTAAATGGAATGAAGAAAACTCTTAGAAATCTTCTTGAGTGCTAAAAGAAATATCGATTCTATTTTCTTCATCTAGCTCCATTTGCCAGTAGCCAGACGCTAAGTCAGGTGTACTATAATGGGATCCTTCTAACGTATCCAAACATTCATCAATGTGCGACAACTAAAATTTGTTGGTGAGAAAAGAACCTTGATATATCTCATATCTTTTCTTTCTTTCTTTTTTTAAATTTGCAACTTGGGATGACAAAGCACTCTCTAAGATTGTACCGTTCTGTCCTTTAGTATCCAGTTTATCTCAGCACTGGCTGTATCCTATTGTACCGTTCTGTCCTTTAGTATCCAGTTTATCTCAGCACTGGCTGTATTCTATGTGAAGGTTACTACAGTCATTTCTGATACCTTTAGAATTCTGTGTAATTTTTGTTATTCCCAAGGGGCCATCTGATCGGACAAATACTTTCAAAGTTATGTCTGCTAGATGACGCTCAAATTGTCTGTACAATCTTTAACTAGTAGCCTCAAGTGTATTAATAACAGCGTGTTTGTGCACTGACAAGAATTATTACATCCATAAACTTTACAGTTGTTTACCTATAGTTAAAAAAGCATAACAAGGAGTATATTTTGCTTTTGAAGACATAACTGTCTAAGCAAACATGTCTTGGTTATTCAGAAGAAAACTGTATTTCATGCATCATGTCTTCCATTTCTTTAAAGCTTATAAGCAACTTTATTAACACATGATTTATTCTGACAGTGAATTATCTTCCTACAGATGGTGGTGAAAGTGTTTACCAAAACATATTGTAAGAAACAGCTCTTTCTTTATTGTGCAGTCATGTCATTTATCAGACGTTATCATTTAATTTACACATGTTGTACACCATTTTCCATTTGTGATAGCGGTGCTCTGATCCTACCATCCTTGGCATTCATGTCCTGAATAAATAGAACATCTCTTCTTGGATAAACTAATACTGGTGTATTAAAACAAGGTGCATTTTAGCTTCTAAAATGACTTTCTACAATCCTAATACATCTGAAATGTGTATCAACTTTAAATAATAACTTTTTTGTTTGTTTAATAATGGTTGGAGACTGCTTGAATGGGTAATGAAGAAAAACTTTAATATAACTTTAGCATACCAGCAAATGTACAACGTTTCGACAAGGTTTTGTCATCATCAGGTTTTGTTTGTTTGTTGAATTTCGTGCAAAGCTACATCAGGGTTATCTGCGCTAGCCCAAGGTAAAAGAAAGTCGCAACAGCGTTTCCAGTGTGCTGGTTTAGTCACTGTTGTATAGTGAAGATGTACTCTTACAATGGGCAATCATTCCCAAAAAGATATAGCGGGATGATGCAGACACGGTTATGCATCTATAGTTTAAAGAACAAAAAACTCTGACAAAGAATTGTGGGTTCTTCACTGTAGCTTTAAATATTACCTTACCCATCACAGAAACTGATCATGGTAACAATGCATTATGATGGCAATAAATTACTTCATAATATGGGTTGTAATTCAAACAGAGTCATTGACAAATTAGTTAAACAGTAGATATCTCTCTTCTAAGCACCAAAGAAGATTTGTATTCATCCAGAAGCAAAATGTTGATAGTCTATTGTCTGCCAAATTTTGTTGAGCACTGAGTACGGTGGAGACTTGGTTCTTTACTTTTAGCATGCTCAGTTTTAAGGTTTGACTGAATGAGCTACACAAACTATAGAGGCTAAAGCTTACTGTGTAAGCTCTTACGAAACTGAATGGAATGTTAACCTGTCATATGTAATGATGACGTACCTTACAGCAGAGCAGCAGTTTGTTGGATACTTTCTGAACATGTAAATGTTTGGAACAGAAGTTACAGTCCAGTAGATCTCATCTATGGATGCCCACCAGCTCTAGAAGTTCCTGAGCATGTGGAAGAGTAAGTGGAGTGGCTGAAATCACATTAGTTGATGAAATGAATTGTCCACTAAGAAGTAGGAGAGATCGTAGAGAAACAGAATAAAGTATATGACAAGAATGAAAGAGCAACTGTTTGTGAGAGAGAGAGAGGAAATTTTGACATTCACCAGCAAAGCACCAGTCTCTTAAATCCCTTACCTCGCATCTCGTCTTTCATTCTACGACACCTCAGTCCATCATATTATGTGTAAGTGGTACAGAAATCAATAGGAATTAAGTCTTTGCCTCTGCCATAGTGCAGGTGTCAGAAGAATGGTTGGCTACATGTAAGATCACAGACTCACAGCGTAAGTGTTAATAATGTATGCCATGCATAGTGTACCTTATGTTAAATCGTATGACGAGGAACTCACTTTGAGACTAATAATGCTTGGAGACGGCTTTAATGGGTAATGAAGAAAAACATAACAGCAAATGTACAACGTTTCGACAAGGTTTTGTCATCATCAGGTACATTCAAGCCG
>NW_013665730.1:942933-945589 GCF_000517525.1 Limulus polyphemus | reverse complement strand
CGGCTTGAATGTACCTGATGATGACAAAACCTTGTCGAAACGTTGTACATTTGCTGTTATGTTTTTCTTCATTACCCATTTAAGCCGTCTCCAAGCATTATCAATAATACCTTATGTTAGTAATAATGCGTTAAAATATAACTAAATTTGTTTATTAGAGTTATTAGTATTTTTGCTTTTCAGGCACAACCCAGTACTAGGTAGCTCACATTATGCTCAAACTTGGACCCATCATAATATAGTTAGGCCATTCCCGATCCGTTGTTTTTGCATTATATCTATACTGACCATTTGTGTTTTATCCAAGTATGCCAAACGAAGCAAGGCAGAGCTGAGCATAAAAACTGGGGCATAGGTGTTCTTCATATATGCGCTGTACGCATTAAGCCATATCGGTGCAATAACTATCCAATATCAAGAAAACATTTCTGTCTGTCTGTTGACGCATCTCCTCCTAAAGAAGTTGACAGATCTAGACCAATCTTGGCATGCTAACTTAGCAGTTAAAAAGTAAACCAATTTCTTATAAAATTTTCCCTTATATTGGAAAAATATATATTTCATAGAATAACATGTATATCGTTACTGGAGTAGCTATTGTGAATAGTTGAATTTGAACGAAACTTAAGCCCCCCCCCCAGTGGCACAGCGGTATATCTGCGGACTTACAATGCTAGAAACCGGGTTTCGATACCCGTTGTGGGCAGAGCACAGATAGCTCATTGTGTAGCTTTGTGCTTAATTCCAAACAAACTTACACAACAAGAAAATTCTACAAGTCAAAGATTGCAAATAATAAAAATATACAGTAATGAACTACCCAATTACAATGTGGGAGTAAAAATATTACAGCTTTTTAAGTTTCCCGCTCTTTTTTGAGTAACACCATTTAACTTCCGGTTTATATTAGGGTTAGAATAAGCGCTTAAGTCTGAATTAGAGAAGTATTTCATAATTATAACATTTTATAAGATAGAAGTAAAATTCAAAATTGTTATTAAATTTCCTGCATTAAATGTACCGAATTCATACAGTAGAAATCTTGACTACATCTCTATTGTGAAATGGGCTGTTTTGAACAAAAAGTGACGCAACTGCTTTGCCATTTTTGCCAACTTTCTCGAATCGAGTGCTATACGTATTCATTTACAACCTTCTTCCTCCTGTCTTACAACAATTTTATTTATAAATGAATGTTACTGAAAATCTTCGCAGAGATTTTATTCCTTTTTAGCAAATTTGTGCGTTTTTTTCCGTGTTTTCAAGAGAAAAAAAACAAAAACGGAGGAGTGCAGTCCCCTTAAAATAACCTACAAAACCTCCAAGGTAAGAAATTTAAAGTGCATTACAAGAACTTCAAAAAGAAAGCCCATTATGTACTGACACTACTCTTATTTGTAGACTTTCACCAGATTTGTTGGACTTTTATCAATGGCAGAGTTGAGTGTACAATTTGCGGCTGAAAAAATTAGCCAAATTGCATATCTACTTAATTATATACTTGTACGTTTACCTTTCTTTCCTGATATCATATATAAGGTCTTATATTTTAGCATCAACCCTAGTGTGGAGCTCCAGGATTTTGTGAGGACACTCTAGCCTTTAAGCTTATCAACTACTGCCATGCTCTGCTGGCCCCTGCTTTCAGATTCATTATGTTATCAGGATAAAGAGGAAATGTTTACGGAGTGAACTAGAAGCTTGAAATTTCAGATTGTCTAAAACTGTGCCAAAGGGTGGAAGAAAGGACTTAGTGTACACAAATTAATTGACCTGGTGAGTGTTAGCAAAAGACTAGTACTCCACCGATGTTTTGGAGGATTTGTTCCACACCATTGTCAGAGTCTCACAGGATGCAAGCATGTATAACTTATATATATATATATATATATATATATTGTATGACTTCTTTTTATATGTGCATATGTAATATATTAAGTGTAACAAGGTTACTTTATACAGCGACTTCTTTTTCTCTTGTATAAGTATATATTCACGTAAGTTCTGTATATGAACTAATAGTAGCTATGCTTTTATTAGAATTTTCTCTTTGACAATCTCTATTAGTATTAACGATTTCGTATGTTATCATGGTTAGTTAATCTTATCTTAATCACTGTAATACTTAAATGATTGTTTTATATATTTTGAATGAAGACGACGAACAACTTCGGATAAATGTTTTCTTTCATTCCGTCCGACGTTTCGGCTTACGCCTTTCTCAAGGGTCTATGAACGTCACAGATTAGAGAACTAATTTTAACCGATAGCAACCGAAAATAAAATGAAATTACAACAATGTAATAGAACGGCGCACGGTGAAGCGTTATAAACAACGACTCTAACCTTTTGAACAATATTTTATTACGCTTCACTGTGCACCGTTCTATTATTTTGTATTAGGTCGTTTTGGAACACTTTCATTAACCACCCCCAAAAACACGTACATCACGCATAATAGTTAAACGAACGGCCTAAACGTCACGTTACTGTAGCCTATATAATGTGTAAAGTTTAGTATACTCTAATCCCTTATAGTGATAGCACACGACGAGACATACAGTCGGCATGTAATGCTGTTTGAATACAAGAAGGGAAACAACGCCTCTGTAGCCACAAAGAATATCAAAAAGTTTATGGAAATGTTTTGAACGTT
>NW_013665730.1:940546-941933 GCF_000517525.1 Limulus polyphemus | reverse complement strand
TCTTCAACAGAAATATATGTCATTTGATGTTAAAACACTAATCTTATTTAGTTCACACTATCAGTAAGGAGACCTTCACAAGATAGGAGATAACGTCTTCAACAGAAATATATGTCATTTGATGTTAAAACACTAATCTTATTTAGTTCACACTATCAGTAAGGAGACCTTCACAGGATAGGAGATAACGTCTTCAACAGAAATATTGTCAATTAAATCCATTTCGATGC
Source organism: Limulus polyphemus (assembly GCF_000517525.1). Lineage (NCBI taxonomy): Eukaryota > Metazoa > Arthropoda > Merostomata > Xiphosura > Limulidae > Limulus > Limulus polyphemus. Next base: position 941,703 of record NW_013665730.1, on the reverse strand, counting down.
ACATAATTATTGGTAGAATTAACACACATGTTAATTTAAATGTTAATCTGATGACGATAGACAAATAATTATTTCCCTTTTGTGCTGATAGAGCATTACCATATTTTTTACATATTTTTCAAAGGGCCTACCACGATTTTTCCCAGTGTTCCCATGGGCGAGTCGACACCTTTACACCTCAGCTTTCTTAACAACGTCAAAATATCTATCAAACGTATTGAGCTCCTCTTTTGTTCCAGCCACCATTTGATGAGTCTTTAAGAGATCCTTCCACTAGTTTGGAGATATTTTGACACTGGTGAAGTCAATTCAAACACGTGGATGAAAATTAGAACCATGACAACTGATTCGTATTTAAGTATCGAAACTTTATAAACTTTCACCTTTACGTGTACGTCAGGCATAAATCTCTTATTGTCTTGCATCCTTGCTAAAGTGACTATAAGGTTAACGTACAAAGCAGATCCTGGTTTTAAAAACGATCCAAATACTTTCCTCAGTGTTGTATCTTTAGTCCACCAGCGAGTTCCGCCGATCATAAAGAGTGCGATAGTGAGTGTCCTGACTAATATTTTCCTATGTACTCGTCTGTTGCCATGACTCCCGAATAAACACAATGATGTCGTCCATCAAATTGAATAGCGATGCACTTGCGATCTCAACCTTTTTGACAGCAACCTGCGCTAAATTTAGTACGTGTGTATAACATCAGAGCTGAACTTGGTCCAGGGACTCTGTTGATAGCCACACAGTGAAGCCTTTATATTGTCCTTGAATATTTGCTGCTCCATCGTTTGAGTTGCCCGTGAATTTTCATATGTGAACCCGCATTAACAATTGAAACAAACCCTCATCAGGTGAAGATTTGCCATATACTAATACCAGGAGCTTCCCGTGAATGTTATGTACCGTGTGATAACATACCACTGGTCTTTTGAAGTGATATTCTGAGTTGTGTCAGTTTGCACTTAAAACATCTCAGCTTCCCTCGCCGCATTTGCAACAGTCTCCTCAATAAGTTGTTGAGTTGTTTCTTAACAACAATATTAACTGTTGTTTTAGATAGCAAAGTTCTGAGTAATCCTCTGTCTTTTCCTCCCGAAGAATGCAGTTTCATGCCTTTTTTTATGCAATTGCTTAGGTGTTTTTGCACACGA
>NW_013665730.1:931890-939467 GCF_000517525.1 Limulus polyphemus | reverse complement strand
AAAACAGTGCATTTAACTGATGTATGTCTGTAACGGGGGCGAAGAGATTAATTTGTAACATTTAATGTTAATCACAAAAAATACCGATTTTTTATTTATCTTTTATCAAATAATTTTGTTCTTTTTTCTATCATGGAAAACTGTAATTATTGTTCATTACTAAAGCAAATGAACAGACTTTCAGTAAGGTCGTTTCATTATTCAGATTAGTAAACTCAACAAATCAATCTTATTACATACACACTTCTATACTGACAGTAAGGCAAAGTACGTTCTTATAAATAACAAGTCATACAAAAATAAAGAAAATACTGGTGAATTAATTTATGGAATGAGCATAACTCGCAGGAGTTCTCTCTGTCCAAATCAATGCTTAAAAGAACATCTTTTTCTGTTGCCATTATCACGAACGATTCCAAGTGCTTCTGGGATACACTACTCCTCAGTCGGTTCTTGATAAACTTCAAGGTGGAGAAGCTTCTCTCATAGGTAAGTTGTGAGAAAGACAGAGGACATAGAAACTTGTAGGCCAGGCCAATCACGTTATAGGCGTCAGTCAAAAAACTTTATCATCACAGAATTCGATAGCAACAAATAGTGCTTTTCATACTTGTCAAGCATGGTTTATTCACCAGCTCCGTTTCCATGTCCTTTATCACACTCCTTACTCTTGTCTTCTTTAGATGTTTCTTTTGCCACCCTGATTATGTATTCTTCTTATTCGTAGCTCTTCACTAATGAATTTACGTTGTAAAGTTTCCGCTGTAATTCTTTCACCAAACTCGAGCAAGAATTTGCTTAATTCTTACAGTGTAGGTGTTTGCAACATATGATCTCTTATGCCAGAAAGGGTCTAGACAAGCAAGGTCGGCATAGGATGTTCCACTGGAGAGAAAACAGCCGCACATCCTTTCTCTAACTGAGTCGGGGCTTTAATAGTATCAGATATTTGTTCATCATGAGCGGACTCACCTGTCATGGTTTTCTTCTCTTTTCGTACCATCTTTTCAGGCAGAGTGACCATTACTTCAAGTTCACAACCTTCCAACTGTTACTACAGCATATCATTTACCCACTCCAGAAAATGACCTACAGCTGCACGGGCGGACTGGACTAGAAGGGGGCAGACATATGTGTCATAAAAATAACCAAAATATATACTGAAGAAATATATGTCATTTGATGTTAAAACACTAATCTTATTTAGTTCACACTATCAGTAAGGAGACCTTCACAAGATAGGAGATAACGTCTTCAACAGAAATATATGTCATTTGATGTTAAAACACTAATCTTATTTAGTTCACACTATCAGTAAAGAGACCTTCACAAGATAGGAGATAACGTCTTCAACAGAAATATATGTCATTTGATGTTAAAACACTAATCTTATTTAGTTCACACTATCAGTAAGGAGACCTTCACAAGATAGGAGATAACGTCTTCAACAGAAATATATGCTTAGGTGTTTTTGCACACAACACATCATTTTTTTTAATTATATCGCAAAACAAAACAATAAGTGATTCTGTAATAAATAGAAAGCCCCCCAGTGGCACAGTGATATTTCTGCGGACTTACAACGCTAGAATCCGGGTTTCGATATCCGTGGTGGGCAGATAGCCCATTGTGAAGCTTTGTGCTTAATTACAAACAAACAAAATAAATACAACTTTATTCGCAAGGATGGAATTAACCACAAGTTGCTGATCTACTGCATGCAACAAATCCGTTTATTGAATTAATGAAATACTAGAGACATCTCCATCAGAGAATCTAAGAACATTGAAATATGTCATGCGTAGAGGCTGAGCAGAAGCTTACTTTTGAAATCCAGCTGTGCAGATATCTATAACTAACTATTCCATAAACAAATGTCTGTACGCTGAGAACAATTACCAAAGAGGCGGAAAGTACCATATTGGGTGAGAGGCATTGTAAAAATAATAGGTACTCAGCTACAGGAAAATCCAAAGCTACGTATACTCTAAAGGATTTTCTGCAATGGTTTTCAAACGAGACCCAAAACTCGAGCGCTTTCCAATAGTTCACTATTCTTCTTCAGGAGAATAAAGAAGAATAGTGAACTGTTCGAAAGCGCTCTAGTTTTGGGTCTCGTTTGAAAACTATTACAACTTTTATATGTGACCCTGTGTGCTAACTTCTTAATCAGGATTTTCTGTAAGTCTTCGCAACTTGTTCTACTTCATAGTAAGTACGACGCATAGCTGTGTTAGATAGCCATCTCTAATTTTGAAGTGACAAACCAAAAGGAAGGTAGTTAGTTAACACCAACCACCGTCAACTTGTTGTTTACTCTAATTGAATAGTGGGATTTGACCGTCACTCTTATAATACATTCACGGCCTCTAAATGCGGAGTGAAACTTTTTTTTTTTTTCGGTAATGGTATTCAAAACCCGGAACTCCTAACCATCGTCCATATTTGTGAATTTGTAATGGTGTACTGAAAGGATTTTGATGTCTTGTTTTACCTTAATGATTTTTTGTTTTCACATGGTAACCTGACCCAACATTCTGGGCTGTGATTAGCCCAGAATTAAAAAAGAACAACTGTATTAGTATGTGATGCAGTTTTTAAAATAAAGTTGTTGAGAGAGAAGGTTTCCACATTCATTATGTATTTAATTATTTACTTTACATGATTTTTTAATATAGTGAGTTGTTTGAAGTGTTTACTGTCTGATGAATCTGAATAGACACAACAGATAAACCACACAAAAGTATCCCGTATTTGATTATGTTTTTTTTTTAATGAGGAATGGGCCACCAATCGTTGAGGGCACCGGCTCCTCTGGCATTTGCCTGAGCTGTCATATGGCTAGTCCTTGCCCGGTCATTGTTGGTTCAAGTTGTGTTTACAGAGATAATATATCAATAATTCGATTTAGTTTTCTTCAATACCAAAGCTACCCAATTTACAGATAAACATATTTTTGCTTGTATGTGTTTTTCTGTATTATATATTTATCTTTTGTCTATATTTTGTGTTTTTATATTTGGCTATTTAAAGTTTTTCTTTCTTTATTATATGCTAACTAATTAACTATCTGTACATTGATAGGTCATAGTCTTTTGTTGTTTATGTGATGTCTGGTTTACATTTATCTCATTCAGTAAATTGCCATGTCGAGCATCCTGTATTATCCAGTTGAATCAAGGACATATTTTTTCAAGTTTGGTTGGATCGTGTTTTAATATGGATTGACTTTGAAAATAAACTTTATTAAAGTTAAATCATATGGAAGACAGTCCTAAGGTAAAGGAGAGGAGAGTTGTAGCAGTAGCTATCATATATTAAAACCTCCTATAATTTATTTATACATCAAAAGGTAAATTACTAGTTCTAAACACAGAACTAAAGAAATCCATTATATTACAGGGGTTAACTTGACCCTAGGCGTATTTTAGTAGCAAGGTTTGGACAAGGGTGATATTTACTATCTTATGTATATGAGGCTATTTCACAACAGTTTCATGACGTAGAGAATACCACCAAGTTCCCAGAAATTTTTGAAATGACTGACTCAGGTATAGAGAGAATGTGAAGGAATACCTTTTGAGGTATTGTCTTATCGTCTTTAAAAAAAAATCCTTAAAGTGCACGCGCCATTTTATCCTTCAACCATTTTATCTTTAGTTACAGTTTTGTTCTATTATATTTAGTTTTGCCCCCCCCCTCACCCGGTGGTTCGGCGGTAAATCAGAGGCCTTATATCCGCGGTGAGCAGAGCACAAATAAACAGTTGTTTAACTTTGTGCTTTACAACAAACAAACAAATACATTAAGTTTATTTTTCTTCTACCATGACCGAGTGTGTCAATCCGACACATCTGTTGCATAGTTTTAATGCACTGCGATAAGAAACTACTATAAAACTATAAAACAGTTTGAAACTTTCGAAGAATTTACTAAAGATTATGTAGCTCCTGCAAATAAATTATTTCTATCTGTGATATTTGTATTAATTTGCAGCTTTGAGAATCGAAAAGATATTATTGTGGTAAGGTTTTAAAGAAACAATTATAAATGCTTATTTTTTAGAGATTTTCCTTACCGATTCTACATTATTTTAAAACTTTCCTGTAACGTTTTTATTCTGTAAAACTGTAAGTTTGCCTTCGTTTTGATTAAAAGAACACCCACGCAGTTTCAGTGTGTTTATGATCACTGGTGCTCATTAAAAATAACTTTTTTACTCTATCAAATTTATAACGAAGCCGAATTTATACAAAAAAAAATAATCATAGTATTTCATTTAATATGTGTAATAGCTTTTAACGCATTCTATATTCTTTTATTTATTTATTTTACATTTCTTTTCGGTGATTTTCTTTGTCTATTCAAGCAGCTTCTTAGGCAAATAAGGCCTAAAACAGCAGCCTTAACATCGAAACGAAACTTAATAAAAACGACTGGAACATGACCCAACTAAGCCTAACTCATACGACTCCAATAAAACATTTTTTTTTCCAATGATACTGCAATATTATAACTCAACTTAAATATAAGATCATAAAACAAGCTTTAAAACACCAAAAACAAAAAGCAGGTCTATAATCGTTGTTCTCAAACATCTTTTCTTCTAGACAAGCCCGTAGCCAGGGGGATTTGGGTGGTGCGAACAAACTCCCCCCCTTCCCGCTAGGGTTCCGCTCTTCTATTAATATATATATATATATATTTCCTTTCTTTGATAATTGCCTCTCATTATATGATTGCTTTTGTAACACTGTGCATACATGCGGAAATAACATTTTTATACTTGTCAGAGGAAATATACTATAAATGTTTATTTGCAGTGTTAATAAAGGAACCATTACATATTTCGGAATTTCTTTTTTTTCCCTGGGCACTAAAGTCACACAATGAAACGAGTTCCACTTTGGACCACTTCAGACCCGGCTACGGGGTTGCTTCTAGCAACATATTACCAAGCTAAATATTTAGCAGTTTCTTCCGATCTCTGCTTGAATTTCCGCTGAAATGAAGATCATATAAAATATAGCTTTCTTTACAAGTTTAGATCACTAGTCTATGAGTTCTCTAATCTGAGATATAGGAAATTACATCACACCACGACAGCTAAGGTTGAGAGACAGTGGTGGGCTAAAAATCAATAAAACTACACTTGTGTTCAGGTTATAAAATCCACTTAGGGCTTTTTGTTCAAAATTATTACGAATTTTCTCCTAGGAGGCTACAAGTGTCACAGTATGTTTGTTTGTTTGTGATTAAGCACAAAGCTACACAATGGGCTATCTGTGCTCTTCTCACCACGGGTATCGAAACACGAATTCTAGCGTTGTAAGTCCGCAGACATACCGCTGTGCCACTGGGGGGGGGGGGCGTCACAATATGCACAGAAAAAATATTAGGAAATTCCCAGTCACTAATGATTTCGTTCAGAGCATGCCGAGATCAACCCAAAATCTAAATCTGTGATTTAAAACGATCTTATTTAAGAAATTAAGTTAACAAAACGTTTATTAAATAAATTTTAACTCCAAAGTTTTTAAAAATGCTTGGACAAAGTTATTTTCTATAACTCTTTAAATTCAATGGTGTATTTTTTCTCTATTGGAGAGATGCACCCATCCGGATGTTATAGAATTATTTGTTGTTTTTCTAGCCTCATAACACAAATCATAGCTATTCTTATTTTATCTTAAGTTTTACATGTTGTCAATAAAATGTTTGTTTTATATGATCTTCACTTGGTGTCTGTCTCTTCTATTCTCTATGCGAGAAATTACTATACTTTTCCTTCTGAAAACGGAGTCTTGGATTTCTTATTACTGTAGAGATAGGTATGTGGATGCTTCGATATTCCAAATCTCCGAAAACCAAACCACTTATGCAGTTATCTCTTTTAAGAAGGTACATTTTACCTTCTCCACATTGTTGTGTAGTTTACTTTAGATTTTTGTTTTTTTTGTTTTATACTTGCCATGATATATGTTTCATTATCCTAGTCGTTTAAAACGAAACTTATATTTATATATAAGAAACACATATACTTGTCATGCTATATGTTTCATTATCCTAGTCGTTTAAAACGAAACTTATATTTATATATACAAGAAACACATATACTTATCATGCTATATGTTTCATTATTCTAGTCGTTTAAAACGAAACTTATATTTATATATAAGAAACACATATACTTGTCATGCTATATGTTTCATTATTCTAGTCGTTTAAAACGAAACTTATATTTATATATAAGAAACACATATACTTGCTTACACGGGTCAAATCGATAAAAGGAAGCAGACATAGTATTTCAAGAAAGATGTTTCTATTGGATTTGTTCATTTTTTATTCCAGTTTCATCTGTTATCTTTTACCACGCAACTCTAAAACTATCAGTTTTTATGTTGAATAATAACATTTTTTAGTTTTTCATAATGCCACCAATTACGTATGAATATTAAAATCTAAATGTTTGCATTGTTTCTTAAAAACTAACATTAAAAGGATAAAGCGCAATGTTGAGCTAATCCTAAGATTTATATTTACTGGCGACATCTACCGGAAATTTTAGAATAATTTGCAAGTATTATTCACACTTATGTGACAAGATGAAATATAAACTAATATAGATATTTTCTAAACCTTTAAAAGTTGAAGTTTGATGACAATTGTTAGTTTGGTGTTTATATGATGAACTCCTTTTTTTACTTCTTGTTTTCACTACGTTTTATTTACACATGGAGATGACATTTGTTCCTAAATAGCCTAATTCATGAGATAACAAATATTTCACTTAAAATAAAAAATGAAATATTCAAGGAATATACTGTTATTACCTATTAATAAAGAAATTAATATATGAAATAAAAGCAGATAGCCGGTATTTTAATTAGGTTCAGCTAAGTAAACACGGTCATCTCTATAGCACTGTATTTATAGTTGTTTAGAACGCGTCTAAACTGAATGTAGGAGTGGGGAAGAAAGCCTCAGGATAAAGACCAGAATGTTTTCCACTCCTATACCTTTACAAATACAGTCTATAAAATATTTACGTCAAATAAATTGATCTTCCTGTACAACAAGATCTTTATAATCACATTACAAAAACTTTCCGATGTTCAATAAATAGAATTAAAAGGACTAAGAAAATAACCTTGAACTAAATAACCAGCGAGACGCAGCAGTAACTGGGTATAATTAATCAAACATTAAATATTTTATGTAATGGACACATACTGTACTGAAAGTTTAAATAAAATGGGGAAAGGATTGCCGTCCTTAAGAACACCACATTGACAGTGTACGTTTTACAACATGTATACCAGCTAGGCAAGAAATTAAATTAATGTTACTCATGAAATGTATCGTATGCAAGAATTCTTACATGTAAAACCCTATCATTATGTAGGCTACTTTTTAAGTAACTGTATGTAAAAACTTACTACAGTTAACCTTACAAGCAAATACAACACGTGCATAAATGTGCATATCAATATATGTATGTGCAAAACTCCAGTACTGACAGCTGAAGCTCTTATGTAAAAACACGAGAGAGAGGAATGCTTTCCATCAAAAAC
>NW_013665730.1:923797-931794 GCF_000517525.1 Limulus polyphemus | reverse complement strand
AGAGAGAGAGAGAGAGAGAGGAATGCTTTCCATCAAAAACCAAAACAATTAAACAAACTAACGTTGATGAGAAATACTGCTGTAACTTGTTCAAGCTCTGAACAAAACGTGCATTCAGTGATAAGGTTCTGGTTTAACTAACGTGACTGAATCTTTGAGTTTTTGTTTATTATATCTTCAAACGTGCATACTGTTTGCTTAATTGTTAGGATTCGAAGACTTTTTTTTTATAGAAACATGTCTGGATTCGAATGTTTTTTTTTATCAAAAATCTGTTTGCATTCGAATACATTTTTATAGAAACATGCTGATAATAATGTCCGTTATTTTTTCGTATACATACTGGATATGATATTCAAGTTGTAGCTTGAGAAACATTCCTGGTTGTAACCAGCCTTTTTTTTTATTGGGAGAGGGGTAATAAGTTTTATGCAGTATTTCACAAACTATATGATAATGTATTGAAAATTTAGTACTTATTCATTAAAAATGAGTCTGTCGGAAAAACGCTTCACCTATGACATATGCTATATAAATAAGTCTGCAAAGTAAAGAAAAGTTCACGCCAGCTTTTCCTAGTTCTATTAATTATATAGTCTTATAAATATGATGACGCAATTCAGCCGTCTACAGCCACATCAAAAGGATATCAGTACTTGAAAATTGAACATTCAGCAATTCTATTTGGTTTTCAATTGTTTTAATTTAGAACAATGAATTTTTCAAATACAGTTTAACTGATTAGAATAAACACAATAATTTGTTTGTTTGAAGTTAAACACAAAGCAACACAATGGGATATCTGTGCTCTGCCCACCGCGGGTATCGAAACCCGGTTTTTAGCGTTGTAAGTCCGCAGACATACCGCTGTGCCACTGGAGAGCTACAAAATAAACCTAAGATAAAATATTTACAAATGATAAGATAGAACATAAAACGGATATCCGTTTTACTCAAAAAAGAAACGAGAAAAATACCATTATATAACTTCATATTCAACGCTAACATTTTTTACGTGAGGTTTAACTTAGTAGGACATAATGGTCACTTATTGTCAGTTAGCTTACTATGACAAAAAATAAAGTAGTTTTAAGCTTTTCTGATAACATGTAAAGAGATAAAATCATTTTGTTTATAATTATCAATAATTAGATTAAAGCAATTTACCTACCCAGATTGGAAATAAAAATTAAGCCAGTAATAAATATTGATGATTTAATATACCCTTCTCACAACTAGCAGTATTTGTTTGTAGAGCAAAGCCACAATGGGCTATCTGCTGTGCCTATCACGTGGAATTAAACCCTGAATTTTAGTGTTGTAAGTCCGTAGACCTATCGGTGGACCGCTGGGAGTATGAAAACTCATAAAGCAAAATCGTATAATGATTAGAATGTTGTTTGTTTACGATATTAGAGAAATATGTGAATTAGCCCCCCCCCCCCTCATGGCACAATGGTATGTCTGCGGATTTACAACTCTAGAAACCGGGTTTCGATACCCGTGGTGGGCAGAGTACAGATAGCCCATTGTGTAGCTTTGTGCTTAACTTCAATCGGACGAACTGAACTAGCCACTTCTAATTTTGAACTGATAGACTATAGGAAAAACAATCATCGAGTTTTATTTCAATACTTGAAATGTCGTTACAAAAATCAGTTGGAATGTTCAATACAAAGAGCACTTGATACACACGTGGGCTAAGCGGTCTGGTGAGAGACCTCTAGGACTCAGGTATAGCCGTCCTTAATTTTGAACCACTAACTAGAGGATATGCAGACACGGAGCGACACCGACCGCTATAAGGGTTTTATCTGATTGCTAGTTTTTTAAAGCACTACATCATAAAAGGTGCGTTATCAGCGACATTATGTCTTGAATTATGGAAGGTTTGATTCTCAGCCAGGCACGTTAAACATTATGCCACGCCCACCCCATAAAAAAGAACAAAGACGATTGAAAATGTAAGATATATCATATTCAAAACACGAATTATATTAGTCTCGTAGGAGATAACAAGTTGCATTATTTAACACCGTGATCCAATATAGGTTAACGAGTACGATGAAACATTTGGATAACCACAAATATTAAATTCCAAAACATCATTCTTAAGTGGCTCAGCACGGATTATTATTAAGAGCATGTAGTAATATTTCACCCAACATATGTTGATGTATCATAGATTACTGATGTCGAGGTTCGTGCCAAAAGTCATCATTGCACAAACAGAGGTTGTTGTTTAAAATCATTAGCAATTTCAGTTTGATATTACACAAGGCCAAGAGCTTAAAGATACATTTTTTTTTCTTTGATAAACTAATATGAATTTTAATTATTGTTGGCTTAATGCTTCAACTATCACAGTTTATCGTAATGGAAATTCATGAATAGTAAATTTATAAAAAAGTACGTAAGCAGTATTAAACAACCAAACTCTTGGCAACAAAAGTGGATCAGCACATTGGTAACCATAGACATAATTCTGAGCATTGAATTATAATCAATCGACATTTTATTAAGTCTATTTCGATCAGTTTAAATAACCCGACTGATTAATACGAAAAACAAACCATTAAGGAATTGTAAAGTATGAAAAAGTGCTAAAATATGTACATCGTATGTGAAAACATAAAAGTAAACAGATTGAAAATCTGGAAGTTAAATCTTCATTAAGCTGACAGATATTGTTAATCAAGTGCGTTTTTTGTACTCTGTACTGTATTTAAAGACTAATTATGGTGCAAGTTGTAAAAAAATGCCTATAAGCTTGGCTCAGAGTTACACTTTAAATTTGATTGAATTTTTAGAAATCAAAGATTTCAATGCCATGCTGAAATTTTTAAACAAACCCGATTCGGAGTAAAGAGGAGATTGAAATGTGTACCAGTCAAGTAAACCTAAAGTCAAGTCTTTTGACGTTAGATTACATATTTATTTCAGTTATAATCTGATAAATGAATAAATATAAATAAAAGTTGACACAGGGAATAAACTTCATTTGGTTCAAAACTTCAGTATATGACACTAAGCTACAAGTATTTTTCTTTTATTTTTAACTGTGGTAAACCAAAGCAAGTGAAAACTAGGTACGAAACGTGTCATCGATTAGCTACAAGTTTTCATTTCGTATTCTAATAAAAATAAACAAGTTAAAAGCCGAAATTCAGATATCTACTAGGTAGATAAAAGTAGTCAACTGGATTATGTTAAGTTTGTTTGGTTTAATTGTCCGATCATTCTCATAAGTTTAACACTGAAGCCTAACAGATAGTCAAGCAGTTATTGGTTGTGTCAAAGTGGAAACGCCACCTCAAAAGGATCATGAGGAAACACGCGAAGAATAACATACATTTGCAAGAGAGACTAAGCAGAGAGAAGAGAAACTGTAACTTGCTAGGGTTGTGTAGACAGTTTAAGTTATAGGCTGTTACAGTTTATATAACATTTAAGTTGCATTCTTTTAGGGGTTAAATAACAATGTGTAAGTTACAAGAGTTCAAAAGAATATGTAGCACTGTTTTATTTCCGAGGTTTTTGAACGTTATGTAACCAAGTATAAGGTGTAAGCTGAGAGAGTTTTTCATCACTGACTAAGTTAGAGGGTATTTTAGTTTATTGGTGGTGAATAAAGGACTATACAGTAAAAACAAAAACAAAATACTTACATTTCATTACTGTATGAGGCTTACTTTGTTTATTTGCTTTGTTCGTTCAAGAAACGCTATTGAACCGTGAATTCAGTGAAACTAGTCTGCTGCAGTGGAAGTAGTGAATGAAAGAACATACTAGGTAGTGAATCAAAGTATAGACTAGGTAGTGAATCAAAGTATAGACTAGGTAGTGAATCAAAGTATAGACTAGGTAGTGAATGAAAGAACAGACTAGGTAGTGAATCAAAGTATAGACTGGGAATTGAATCAAAGAACAGTCTAGGTAGTGAATCAAAGAACAGACTAGGTGCAGTGAAATAAAGAACAGACTAAGTAGTGGATCAAAGTATAGACTAGGCAGTGGATCAAAGAATAGACTAGGTAGTGAATCAAAGAACAGACTAGGTAGTGAATCAAAGAACAGACTAGGTAGTGAATCAAAGAACAGACTAGGTAGTGAATCAAAGAACAGACTAGGTAGTGAATCAAAGAACAGACTAGGTAGTGAATCAAAGAACAGACTAGGCCTTTTCTTCACTGAAATTCACAAATGAATGTGAAGTGTTGCTGATCTGTTTACGTTGCCATTGTTAGGAACCTCCAGAGCTTTATATTAAACTACAAATGACGAATTTCTAGTTCATAACCGTCTTGAGAACTATGATCAGAAGTCCACTGCACCACCATTACCCAAGAGTTATTGACTTGCTCTTTGCACATTATAAAAAGATTGGTATCCAGTGAGTGAGCCATTCTTTACATGCAAGTGTTTTGAGAAGTTGTAAGCATCTACTCTTACGGTAAGTTAACGTGAGGGACGAAAGTCTGTAAAGTGGTCCCGGCACTTCCCGTCTTAATGGGTTACTGCTTTTTCATAATTAGTGCCTTTGTTCAAATATCTTCCTCATTCTTTTCACCAAAACAGTAGAAAACGAAAACAATAATTCATCGTTATCGTGTTTCACTGACTACGCAGAAATAGTGGTGGAAAAATTTTAATATACCATAAGTGAACTTAAGAGTACATGTAAACTCTACAAAACCGACTAGATTCAAATGTAAAAACAAAATACAAATATTTAAGTGAAATCCGAATAAGTGTGGTTCATTATTATCAGGAGGATTTAATTGACTTAATACACTTTCAACCAGTGTTTGGTGCCTGTCAAAACAGCTTTTATATCCATATAAGTGGAACTCAAATTGTCCATAAAAAAGGTATTGGGTATATACGATTAGTAAACACATTTACATGTATCTAAAGTAAGCGATGTAAATATGCTATAAATATATGGATTTAGTGGTCAAGATCAATACTTGATAAATAGCTAATGAGTATATGCCCTCTGTAATGGCGAGTTAGTTCACATTTTGCTGTTAAGCAGCATATGTGATGGTCCTAAAATACGATCGCATGATATCATAAACTCACATTATATTATATTTCAATAGCTTATGTTTGCTTCACATTAATTCTAGTACTTTACAAGAATGAAGTTTACAACTAAGGTCACATAACACGCAGTTTGACCAGTTTATATCAAAACTTTGACTGGTATGAATAATTCGTTTTTAATATAGCTTTAACTGGTTTCTGTATACCCACAGAACATGGGTCGTTTGCATATCTGAAATTACTTGTATTACCCTGGTTTCTGTAACCAATGAGGGTTATGATTATTTCTATTTGTAACTAGGGTTAACATATGTCTTTTTTTTTTACAAAAACAACAACTAAGGTTACGTTTGTTTTATCGTAACTATGGATATGAACAAGTTTATTTATAACAAGGGTTACATTTTATTCCATTAGTAGCTTCAGTTTTATTTGTTTTGTAGGTAATTTGGGTCTCTTATGTGTTTGTGTGCAACCTGAGTTTTGTTTGTATCTATATGTAACTTGTAGCTCATGTATATCTGTATATAACTCGAGTTTTGCTTGTATCTGTACTTGTGTGTATCTTAGATATTGTTTATACTTGTGTGTATCTTAGATATTGTTTATACTTGTGTGTATCTTAGATATTGTTTATACTTGTGTGTATCTTAGATATTGTTCATACTTGTGTGTATCCTAGATATTGTTTATACTTGTGTTTATCTTAGATATTGTTCATACTTGTGTGTATCCTAGATATTGTTCATACTTGTGTGTATCCTAGATATTGTTTATACTTGTGTGTATCTTAGATATTGTTCGTACTTGAGTGTACATCTAAATTTGGTTTATTTTGTATTTCTGTGTATCCTTGAGGAGGATTTTAGTAGAGGAAATGATACACTATTTACAGGACGTTTTAAAGGTTACTTCTAGTGTTTTATGACTGAGTTCATAAAAAACGATGAATAAAATGTTGTGAAACTCAGTGTGTAGACCAATTTGACCATGGGGAAGACAATGTACACTTGGACGTGTCTTATTCAAAATTACTTGAATATGATTTTGGACTATATCTTTCATAACCACGAGTACCAAAAAGTGTGATAATGATATCATCATAACACAACACGCTACTGTGTAGGTTGTCTTCCGGATGGTCAAATTAGTCCTCACACCGATTTCCAGTGGACCAGTGGAAGTTACTTTTGAAACGCTCAGTATATGTATAATATTTCTATAAACGGACACTACATTCAGTGCTAAGGCCTTAAAAAGCGCTTTGATTCATAACGAACCAAGAGGCTAACCCATATACAACAACTTACTTAAGCTTTGAGGAAATAAACACTCGCCCCTTTGTTTTAACGTCGGATGTAACAAGATCCTTGAACACACCGAAGCTGGTTTTCTGTATCTCAAGTGGTACCATGACTCATGTGAAAGTTGTTCCGAAATGGAAGTTTTTATAAATTTATTGTTGTACAAACAGACACAATGTTCGATTAGAAACAGTAATTATGATGGTTATTTTAACCATAGCCGGGTAATAGCTGTCGCGACTCGTATAAAAGAAATGATTTTATATTAACAATGAAAGGCAGAAGATGTATTAACTCAGCTGTGTGAAATAATCTTTTCAGTGTTTCAAGTGTGAAATAAGGCATTTCAACTATGATTACGAGAAGAGTTCTAGAGCGTATTGGTTACATGCTAATATATTTCCTTGAGTAAGATAAGACACTTTACCCAAAATTTGCTTCAGTCTACTCAGGTGTAAAATAGATACCAGCCAATCAGCTAGGGTTAACCTGCGATGGAGTGACATCCTAGGAAAGTAGAATTAAGCACAGGAAAGACATGGAAAGGATTTAACTTAGATTTTTTTTATAAAATTTAGGTTATAAAATAACTCTTAAATGTATAAATGCACTGATGATTTCTTTAGATTGAGTAATTAGACTATGAATATAAATATACAAATGTATTAATATTATCTATCCTGCTGACTATTTGTGTTACATCAACCTAAGACACTTACATTTCTCTTTGTTTAATGGAAGATTAATTATTAGGAGTTACAAAGATGAAGGACTGTTATTTGCAGATGAAGGAACTTCATACACTGCAGATTAATTTACTGAATCTTATCTAAAATATTATTTCAACAGAGCCATTAGATATTTTTATGGGCCAGCTAGTGGGTCAGCGGTAAGCTTGGACTCTTATAGTGCTAAAAATCTGGATTCGATTCCTGCGTTGGGCACAGCACCTACAGCCCATTGGGCAGTTTTGACTTAAAAACAGACAATTAACTTTTTTTTATACCCCCAACCAAAATGTTTGAATATTGAAGAATTTTTTAAATACGTGAAACCCTCCACAAACGCTTGAGCGAAGAAAGGTCAAAATTTTATGTTAGCTCAAACAGTAGGAGATATTTCATGAACACAGCAACATAAAGCAACTTGGAATTACTCGCATTGCATAATTTTATTCTGTGCTGTAAAACTGAATTTACATTCAGCTTAGCTCTTAATTCACCACACATGATTTTGTGAAGTGTAGCTCAGTGATTATTCTCAGGCGAATTTGGAGCAAAATTAAAAGTAAATTCAGTTTTACAGAATATAAATGAAATGAGACTACAGGAGCGACACCAAGTTGCTTTATTTTGTCGTGTTTATGATATATCGTATATTGTTTAAACTAAAGAATAATCGTGTTTTTTTGTTTTTGAATGGATATAAGTAAACTACGAAAAGTTTTAATAAACATTATTCCGCGCTGTATAACCACAAACTATGGAATATAGATCGCGAAATTTCCCTGGTTATAACATGTTTCAACTCAACAGTTGTTTCAAAAATAATACACAAAATACATTTATATTAGAATTAAGCTCCCATAGTTTTTATAAAACAGAATATATACACCTGGAAAAAAGTTAAGCACCCCCAAATATT
>NW_013665730.1:921358-922944 GCF_000517525.1 Limulus polyphemus | reverse complement strand
GAAAAACTTTAATATGAGTTTAACATAACAGCAAATGTTAAATGCTGTTATTTTAAGTTTATATCAAAGTTTTTCTTCATTACCCATTAAAGCCATCTCCAAGCATTATTAGTCTCAAAGTGGGTTCCTTGTCATCGAATATATATACAGTAAAACAGAATTTTTGTGTCAAAGAACGATATTGAAGCTTTAGAGTTTAGAGAAAAATATATTTGTTTGATGATCGGTTTCTTCTCAGTTAGAAAGACTTTAATTAAAAACAAAAATTTAATGGTTACAAATAATTTCTATGTTTTCCTTGTATTATTTAAAGTAAATTCTGAATTCCTATCGCTTATCTTTTTTTCCGTGTGATGTTAGAATAATTTATAAGTTAGTAATTATGGTCATGTTTAACGGCTAGATTACTCAACTGGTGATTTAATACTTTCTAATAATTATGGGTTTTAGTTATCTCCTGCCTTAATTTATAACATTATGTGCTTCTAGTGAATTTGTTATATAGAATAGACTTTATTAATTTATACCTTTTTTGTTTTGATCGACATAACTAACTTACTTTTGATCAAAAGGTTTTAATATTTCCTTTTAGTATTTGAAAACTACGAGTTGTAAAGAACTCATTAGATAAATCCTATCAATGTACGTGAATGTGTAGTTTTGAGGATGCGTTTTTATTCAGATAAATTATATAAATATTGCCTTATTAACTAAGGTGCATCAAGGCAAACATGGATACTTCTCTCTTTCTTTTACAATTTCTCTCTCTGCAAACCTTGAAAATGTAAAAAAACACTTTACGAAACGGCACCTAAGTTAAATGACGTCAAAGCTGACAACTGTGAACGACACACCGCAAGTGCTTCTTTCTACATTACACTTTATTTTGACTATTGAGATGCTCATGTAAAACTCCATGTGTATAGCACAGTAACAAGAGCTCAAATAACGCATGTGCACATAAAGTGTTACTGTTAGACGCTTCACGCTGACCTAGTCAATACATCATTGAAGAAACATATACGTATATAAATATAGCGAAACCATATTACGTGTTTTGTAATCAAACCCTTCCCTGAACTTGTAAGATTTGACACACTGCGTAATTAAGTTTCCACAACATTTAAGTTAGAGGGGAATATGTTATGTATTTCTCACGACCTTTCTTTTCTTTCATAACACGCTGTCTTTAAGTCGTCATTTATTATGTGATTTTGACCGTGGATTCTATTTCAAAATTATATGTTAAGTTTTGATTTCCAAGCAAATTAATGTGATTTTTGAAACATCTGACTGAACGAATCTCAGCCAGCGCACTTCCGGCATTATTTATTTATTGCTATGCTGTTCATTCAGTCACGGACCTCCTGGAGAAACTTCTGAATCTGATTCACTACTTTGATAACATTGATCTATCCTGAATGATGTCTTAAGACTTCTTGAATATTAATTTTCTTGGACAAAGCTAATTATACAGAAGTTAGAGTATCTTAAAACTTTTTGTTAAACAATATTTGTTTGTAATTATGCACAAAACTACACAATGGGCTATCTGTGCTCTGCCCACCACGGGTATCGAAACCCAG
>NW_013665730.1:894337-920358 GCF_000517525.1 Limulus polyphemus | reverse complement strand
TGCCACTGGGGGGGGGGGCTTTGTTAAACAAAACAATCGAAATATACTTCATAATTCTTAACAATCAAGAACGTTATCTTAAACCTTAAATCATGCATACAAATTGTTATTTACTAGAAATCACAGCTCGTTATTCTTGTTTAAACGGGTACTAAACTAAAGATTTTTCGTGTTTGAGATAATTACTATTTTATCGTTGTTAAGCATTATAAATCCCAGATTTATGTATTTTGGCGCCAAGCTCTGGAAAGATCAGATCTTTATTGTGTGTCACTATGTAGCATAGATCTCAGGTCATTACTTTATGTTGCCATCTACTGTAAATATCAGATTCGTTATTCAAATGTTAATAGGTTCTGCAGATGTTAGAGCCTTCTTTTGTTTAGTATGGAATCCATTATTGTAGTTTGCGGGTGTGTACCTTATATTTTAGATCCTTCTTAGAGGCTGAGTAAATTATATTAAAACGATTTTCGAACCCCATTACAACGTCATAGTCCATTTCGCCCCTTCTGGTCATGATCTATCTGACGACTACGCATCTTGAAAGTAGTACTGCAGCGTAGATTCCATTGCAAAGGGTTTCGTCGTAAGGACTCATGTCCAAAGCCCAACCCTCCTACTTGATGTTTTATATAATTCATATAATTACGAGGACGACATTTCCCAGCGCCTTTTTAAACAACCCGATCACACATACATCCATAGTATGGAATAATATGAATACCCGTTTCGTTCTCTAGCTGCTAGATTTACGCAACGGTTTAACAGATATGTCGTGGAAGCAAATTGTGTACACTGGAGTTGTTTCGCTTTTACAGACGGAGATCCGTCTTGATTATGTAACGTGGACGGCTTTTGACACTGATCTTTTATGTTCGTAAACTTTCAAATGTTACAAGACGCTGTTCCTTGCTTAACATGGCTAGGGTAAGACTTGGAGCAGTTCTCTTTCCGGATAGTTCTGGTTCTCCAAGTTGATCCATATTACTTTGTTTTCCAATGCAGGTTTAATAATCCAATCCACTATTTGAACAAATATTTATGACCTGAGTGTATGAGTAGCACAAGGCTGTGAAATATCCCTATCAAAAATGCTTATTGTGGTATATACTGTAAATCCTATGTATCTGCTATGCGTTAATGTTCACTGAAGATTCCGGATTCTTCTCGTACGTTGATATGTATATAGATATCAGAACCTGGTTACGTGTTTTTATAAATTGTAAATAGCAAATACTTGTTTCGTGTTGGTATATATAGGTTCTTAGAACACTCTTTAATAACTGACGACAGCGTATACCTCAAATATCAGTGTGTGTGTGTTAAAGCAGCAAAAGCCTACATACCCGGAAGTTTTCTAGTAGTGGAGAAGTTAAAAGATGTATGGATAAATATTCATGCATATACTATGTACATGCACGACTTGTTTGAATACAAATGTCGATAAGGGGAACGTATCACGTTTGTCTGAAGTACCTTGTCAAGTGAATGAAGTATCGTCAAGCTAGCCACAAAGCTCGCCGTCTAGGCCTATTGAACTGTAGAAACTGTTAGTGAATACTGTAGCTTGAGTTGGGAGAGAAGGGTTGTGGGGTGGGTTTAAAAAAAACACAACAGTTCTTTGTGTGTAATACAAGACTCTGGATTATAAGGACAATACCCTTAGTATTAGCTTAGGTTACTGAAAAAACAAATCAAAAACCAACCCAAGACCAACAACAAAACAATAAATGAGAAATATTATGTACATATAAGATGACAACTGGGAAAACTTGCGTTTTGAACAAGAACCTGTTATTATTCAAATAGCGACTGACAAGAAAAAAAACTCGTTAAAAAACACAAATTGTTTTTCAAAGAGCGATTGATTCAGATGATAACTTTGTTTTATTAAGAAGCCAACTCCGGAAGCTTATATGAAAAGTTAGTTTATTTAGTTAACTCTGAACAATTATATATCGAACAAACTGACAGGAACAAAAACCGGATTAAATAATACAATGTTCTCTTTGTTTCAGTTCCTCCTTCTACCCTTTAAGCCAGAATTTTTTTCATTCTCGCATTCAATAATGAAAGACAGAGAAAACAAAAATTAATGTTTATGCAGTATGCTAATACATTTTAATAATACTTAAAAGGAGGTCCCTCGGTCACTCAGTGGTAATTATTAGAGCTTATAACGTTAAAAACCGGGGTTCGGTACCTGCGGTGAGCAGAGCACAAACGGGCCATTGTGTAGCTCAGTGCTTAACAACAAACAAACCTATAAGGAGAAAAACAAACTTACCTGGTTTGTAAATTTTTACATAAAAAAGAACGTTTAGAATAACGATAATGTTTTATGGTAAACATGTATAGAGAAGCTTAGGTATATTGTAAATTAAATAAATATATATATAATTTGTCTAAATTCAATGCAACAGTTGTAAATACATATCCTATAGCAAGGGAAGCAAAATGTAAACCGAACTCTAACACCTTTTTCGTCAAATATCTATGAAGAAAACGATAAAATAGCTTCAAGTTTATGAACACGTTTGTTGTACTCTGTTGTGTTAATGAAACTTAATTGTTTATAGCATTACAACTGGGTTGTTTGTTGAGCGAAATCAACAATCATAACGCAACTCAATTGAATTCCTTTCAGTAAAACTTTGCTGCTCACTGAGTTAAGTCAATAATTGTAATCTAACTCAAGAGAAGAGCTCACAATGCAACTTTGTTGCTTACTTTTGTTACTGAGCTAAATCAACAATTGTAACCTAACTCAAGTAAATTCCTTTCAATGAAACTTTGCCGCTCACTAAGTTAAGTCAATAAATGTAATCTAATTAGAGTGAATAGCTTTCAATCCAACTTTGCTGCTCAGTTTAAGTCAGTAATTTACAACGGTATTCTCAGAAGACAGCTGTCTTTCTAGACTTTTGAATTCTCCTGTTATTTTCGTGTTGATTAGCATAATAACGAAATAGCTGTGATACTTTTGGTTGTTTGAAGTTTTATATTAAACTGAAATTAGTTTAAGTATAGGAAGCTTTACTCTAATATTTGAGCATCATGATGAAGCCTAAGTATCTGTGTTTATAAGTTAAAGCAGCTTCAATTTGAAACATAAGCTCGAAATAAAGCCTTTAAAACTGTTTCGAACAGAAAATTTTCCGTGGTAAAAAATTATCATATTCCAAATACCGTTTTGAGATATGTAATAAAATCTTTACAGTATTTAATTTAAGAAATATATATTATGCCTTTGAACCCGTGGAAAATGCGTCACTATAGCACTTAACGTTGAGCAGAACGGTTAAAAATGAATAGTTTAATTAGGAGCTGTAGAAATAGTTCCGTTACAAACCATATATATATATATATATATAATGATTACAGAAAGAAAGTATTTGGCATTTTCAACCTGAATTGTGACACATGACCAGGTCAGAGCTCCTAAAAGTTAATCATAGCCACCCTAATTTAGAGCTTATTATCAGAGAGAGGATAACTAGTTAGCAAACTTTGCCGCATACACAGCTACTTTTGACAAAATACCAGAGTTCGTTGTAACAGTTATAACACCCCATGGTTAAAAGTGTGTGGGGCGTGTTCAATGACATGTAGCAGCTTTAACCTTAGACCATCCGATCCGCAGCTCGGCACGATCACTACTAGGCTGCGTTCGGCCACTACAAGGGAAACACATTATTTTACCGTTCTATAGATTAGTCACTATGTATAAATTGAGTTGTTATATAAGGTGTACCTTAATTAAAGAAATGTTATAAGTTATAGCAATGTCTTATTTGATGCTATAATATATTAACAAGCACAGCCTACTTTCTTTCTTTCAGAAACTAATTCTACATCTACCAACAGGAAATAGTTTCACCCACTCACAGTCACAGACGTTTGTTCTGCAAATCTTTTCTTGTGCAAACGCAAGTCACTTTCTCTCAAACACAAACACATTGGAGTTCTTACCAACTGCATAAAGTATCTGATTACAAGGGGAGTTCCGACACCTCGAGCACTGAGTTTGACAGATGCTTTTCAGGGTTAACTACTATAGCTCCGTGTAACTACTGTATCCGCTTCTAGATAATGAACCTCAAGTGCATCCACGGGTCGGAAATATGGTCCGCAATACACTAGAGAGCCTGCACACGTCTACATTATTGAGGAACCTTAAGGGAAATATGGAGATATACGAGGATAAAAAGGACGGGAGATATAGAAGGAAGGAGGGAGGGAGGCATAAAACGGGATGAAGATATGGGAAGAAATGCAGCAGAATCCTAACTGGTTCACTGCGTCCTTGAAGGTTTCTCAGAAAATATGAGATGGGCCTTATGTGCGGATCTGGATTTACACAAAGAACACTTTCTCCTAGTGTTGTGGCTCGCCGAAGTTTTTAGAGACGTAAGTTCTAAGTAACACCTGCAGCAGTGGCAGTACGTGCTTTTTAATTTACTTGTTCATTCAAAGCAATGTTCTTCAGTCACAAAGAAATTCAAGTCAATCCTTAACTTGTAATAGGCTTACTTGTATTAATGTCACGTCATCAGGTAAGTGTTCTTCTCATTTGGTATTTTTAACAATAATATAGATACATATTGTTGTTGTTTTTATTAATATTATCGAATTTCGTGTTCAGCCAAATTTCTGATATTGGAAGTCGTGAAGGGAAAAAAATTATGATTTACAAACTTAATATTCTTTATACATTTTACAAAAAACAGTTTCATCGATATAAGGGCGAGACCGCTATAGGTTCTTTAGTTTCAAAGCCAAATTCAGTTCACGTTTAACCAATTGCTTATTTTGGAACATTTTTTTCTTTACTTACCTGTCCCCCCCTCTTTGGGTTAGCGGTAATTTTATGGACCTACAATAATAACATTCGAGGGTCGATTCCCTGTGATGAACACAACACAAATAGCCCACTGCTTAGTTTTGCGCTGTAAACAACGACAACAACTTTTATTAACTATCCTGATTAATTGCTTTTATTTTACGTGCTAATTTTATTTTAATCAACTATTTTCGTAAATAAGTCAAATGTTTTGTTTCGCGAATTTTTAAGTTGTGGCAAAATATAATGCGCATGGTAAGTTGATAGTATTTTATCATTGAAATATCATATTAAGGAGTTATTTCTTTACATATTTAACAATTGTTTCATTATAATGATATATGAAAACTTTTTACAGTATATACTGTATTCTGTAAAAGTAAATTTCCATTCCATATTTCCATGTATGGGTGAGTACCACATAAATTTTGATGTTCCCATTTTGGAACTTTAAAGAATTTTGACTTGAAACAGTGTAACGAAAGTATGAGTTTGACAAGATTGAGGACTGCTTTTGAAAATTTACAATATTTAGTATGGGATGAAAACCAAAGAATGTCTAAAATGTGTATCAACCTAAAGACGTGCAGTCAAGTAAATATATTCTTTTTCAGAAAATAAAACAGAGTAGTTGTGTTGTTTGGTACAAGCCATTCTAAATCGAAATATACGTGTCGTGCAAATATAGTGAATATTTGAAACTTTGCTCTGGTCATATACAATATGCGTCAGGTTTATGAGTAATATTACAACTGATCAGGAAAATAAATATTGTTCTTGAGCAAAACCAACATAAAATCGAAACGAAACGGACTTCAAGAGAAACTTCATCCTAAGTTATTGCAGGACGCAGGAAAAGTTCAGATTATTCAGTATCTTTAACTTTCAAACAATAAGTAAAAATAAACAATTAAATATTAAATATTTAAAGAACTGGATCAAAATTATTGTTTATGGTTAAAGTAAACACATTTTGGCACAATCTTCACAACGCCGCAATATTTTAATGTTAAAATATGCCTTTATAGAATCCGAATAACTTCCAGATGAGTTTAATATACACGAATATCTCGGATGCTGATTAAAAATAATGGTTACTCTATAACTAATGCAGTTTTACATCAGTTGCTAATTGCTGCTTTACAGACTTCTGATCTGTAAGCTGTTTTGCGAAAGAATAATCTTACTGTAATCAGCAGTGTCTCCCAGATTATCACAATGAACAATTCTAGTAGATCTAATAAGAAGTTAGAGAAAGTTCAATTAGCCTGATAAGGCGAACATAACCATCATCTTCTGTGGGTCTGTCTGCAAGTCTTGTAGCTGATGAGAAGCAAACACATTGTTGTGTTGAAGACATAACTAATATGTTGGCCATACACGCAAAATTCCAAATCACTGATACACAGATGATGCTTTTGATACCAAATGGTTTTTCGTGATCCATTAGAAGTTTTACCGTAAATTCTAAATGAGCTTTTGTTGAACCAATCAACTGTTATATAATTATTTCTATCAGGTTTGCTGATCGAAAGAATGATATAACATGGTTGTCTGTTAATGGCTGGAGACGGTTTGAATGGGTAATGAAGAAAAACTTTAATACAACAGCAAATGTACAACGTTTCGACAAGGTTTTGTCATCATCAGGTACCAATGCTGTTGTATTAAAGTTTTTCTTCATTACCCATTCAAGCCGTCTCCAGCCATTATTAGTCTCAAAGTGGGTTCCTCGTCATCGAATTTGAATGGTTGTCTGTTATTGTAAATGGCATTGTATGAAACATATTATGGAAATGTTACTTTTTTTTCTTATGTATAACTTATTGTATTTCTCTCATCCATTTTGAATGATAATGTAACCACTATAAACTTTACTTATTTACTTGTTTCATACTTTTAAGTAATGCTACACAAGGGCTGTCTGGGCATATACCTTTCCCTAAGTTCGAACTGATAAATTAAAGGAAAAGCACCTATTCAACAGCACCTACCGCCGCCAACTTTTAGGTTACTTTTGTCTGATCGAATATTAGAATTTAACTGTCATTCTAATAACCCATCCTTAGGCCCAAAGTGCGGAGCGCATTGTTGCAGCAACGAGACACAAATAATGAATTCTCAAATTCACAGTTCGGGCACTCTTAGCGTTAAGCCACGCCTGACAAGACGTCATATGCATAAGACGTTAAAATTTTAAATTGTTGAGCTTGTCGTATTCCAGTCAGCCTGATGAGCCATGGTATTGGGCGACATCTTCGGCACTGGATATGTTTGAAATGTTTTTACATATTCCCCTTTGCTTTCACTCACGGGTTCTTAGAATTACCAAAATAAAACCAAAACATTTTGTAATTTTCACTCTCATAACAGTTTCTTGACTATTTTAAAAGTATGAAATACTCACGAAATAATTTTGAGAGTGGAAACTACAAAAGATGTTGGTTTTACTTTGATCGAATTATTCAATATAAACACATGAGTAAATTGAATATAAATACATTTCATGGTTTGGATAAAAATAATATCAGTAAATTTTAACAAATAATGAGAAAAGTGGCTGTACACCAGTGCATATTTATCATATTATCTAAAAATAAGTTCAATAAATAGTAATTTTTAAGAACATTTAGCTATAATTTTTTTGTAATGTTATGCCTCTACTCTTAGGATCACCATAGCCAGCTACAGTCGCCATGGTTCAAAGGACTGGTTATCTAAATGAACTTCTCCTGAGACTGAAACTCTGAAACAGTTGGAATAAAAGCATTATCTCACAAGAACAAATAATTATTTATTTACAGGAAAACACAAAAACACTAAACAAGTACCGAAGCGAAGGAAGGAGACAAGGTACAGCCGTATAGGAGCAAGACACGGCTTCAAATTGACTCTTAAAGTAACTTTCTCTGAGCAGCAACGAACTTGAAGAGAAAGCACTTTGTTCACATAATTTAACAAGAGACATTGAGATGTGTTCTACTCAGGTTGACTCTAACCCATAAAGAGCTTCAACTGTAGCTAAAAAATACAACGCAACCTAATATATTGACTGTGTTGAACCGATAAATAATAACTTAAGCTACTAAAATAACGGATAAATATTAACTAAACGAACAGCAATACACTAGCGAATAGCCAATAAAAGATGAGCTACTATTCCTTTTCCTGTTTTATACAATAAGATAAAATACACTAGCACACCTGCTCATTGTGAGTTAAGAGAGTATAGACAACAAGTGTCCTTCCTATAAAAATTATAGGCAACTCTTTACTGCTAGATTTAATCTTTTCACTCTGTAATTAAGACAATAAAAGCTCGAATGAATACTTCACAGTTTTGCTTCCTAAGTACGTGCTCGTCCAGACAGTGCGATATGATGAACCAATGACGACACATACCTATTACAGTGTCAAATTCTAAACACCGTTATAATCAAAGGGATATTCAAATTTGTGACTGTTTTATCATTCTCAAGTTTTTACTAGTATGTGATAAACTAGAAAATAAAATCGCATAGCTGTGCAATATGGCGAGTGATTTATTAAAATAAATGCTTAATAGTTAGTCATCTTACTCCTAAGCTTTGACTTTTGACAAACCGGTCAAGCATACATTTATATATATACATACATATTTCTATTTGTTGCCCATAAATTTTCCCATTTCACTTCACAGAGCTCGAATATTCGTTTAGTTGGTAATGAATAATATCCAAACTTATTCTAATGAGATAAAACAGTGCAAATATTGACAATTTTTCTAAGTGGATTATCTTTTCAGTAAGATCATATCAAATATTTTTTTAGATGTATACAATAGAAATATTTGAATAGTTGTGCACTTTACAAAATTAAGAAATGCATTTTTATAACTGTCGCGTTTGAAAATTCTCTGCTTTGATCTAGAAATCTTTTTTGTATTATTGAGGACACTATTAATGCATATTTTAAATCAAAAGTCCAGTATGTCCTTTTTATGGATACTGCTGCAACTAAAGCTTCGTCTTTTTGTTTTTTAATTACTTGTTTGCTGTTAAGCACAGAGCTAGACAATGGGCTATTTGTGATGTGCCCATCACAGGTATCGAAACCCGATTTGTAGCGTTATAAGCCTACAAACTTATCGCTGAGCTACTGGGGGAGGGCATTTTCACAAAGTATCTGTAACACGAGACACTCTCTGATGTCTCCAATCCTTCTGTTGTTTAAAATGTGGAAAATCTCAGCATGCTCTTTTGTGTGAACTCTATCATAAATCTGTAATCTGAATACTTTTTCTCAAGCCTTCAGTGTTTCACAGTAAGAAAGGAAATATCAGATATAAAGCCCCTATCGTGTATACTTAAATTAAAAATCAATATCATATAAATATCACGTGATCTAATCGCTGTGCCTGGTCACAGAAACTTCATGTTTCTAGACATAATTTTTTTTACGTTTTCTATCAAAGCCTGGCAACCAATTTCGATTACTTTTTGTGGAATATATGTCAATACGTGGTTAAAATGGTGAGAAAGTTCCCTTCGTGGAAACCCTAGAAATACCTACGTTTTGACAATTAGTTATAGATACACATGCTGGACAGAAATTTTCGTCTAGGTGGTAAGCGTCAGTAAGAATATTTTTTTCTTTTACATATACCTGATTACACCGGAGGAACGTAACATCTTACACAAGCAGGGAGGGAAAGAGCAATAATTTCTGTTTGTTCATAAATAATGATTAATGCAAACTATGTGTAGGTTACTGGATAATTATACTCTAAACTTTAAATACAACTATGATCTTAGACAGATATATTACTGTTCACTATGTAAGGATATACTATAGATCTGTCATGTTTTAAATATTTTAGATATGGTTATATCCAAAGATAACTTGAACACACTCACAGTTTTTTTTTTTTTGGCAAGTATGTTTATTAAATTCACGATTTCTTCTCTTGTGCAGTACTATATTCTACTTGTTGCTTTGTGGATGAATGAGTTTGGAAATCCACGTCATGGCTTTGTTATGTGTGTTGTTTTGTATTTACGTGGAAACTATTTTTGAAAGAAACAGAAACTAAAAAAAATGTAAGTTTGTTATTAATGGAAAATTTATTCAATGGAATATCTTTGCTGTGACCACAGCAGGGATCGAAACCTGAATACTTACATGATAAGCTTTCAGTCTCATCGCCGAGCCGCCGGGAGTGGAGGCAACATTACAGGATTTTGAAGCTGCAGTGGAGACGCTATCATACAATATGGACACAGAATCAATAGAAGGCATGGGAAAACCTTGATGAAATGGTCTTAATCACAGATATATGTGCTAGTTAAGTAGCTCTTACAAGTGCAATAGAAAAATAACAAGGGGCCATTGTATAGTAACAATGATGGTATAATATCCAGTACAAACATGCTAATAACTGGGCCATATTTCATCAGTGATTGTATTAACAAGAATTCCTTCTTATGATAAAGTAACCTATAACTTTAAAGGGTATACATCTTTTGTAACCGCACATCTGTAATATAATGGTCACTACACGTGTTTGATTTGTCTTAGCTTTAAGTCCTCAGTTGTATTTCTTTGAAATGTGTCATGTAATATTACGCAATATTCGAATATTCCTCATGACTAGCTTACAGAGTAATTGCGTTTGTTGTGAATAACTTAACATAATTCAGTTCGAAATGGAAGGATAACATTTAAATACAGCTATTATGGATTTTATCATTGTATTTCTCCGAAGTGGTTATTTCGTTTCAATGAAATTTGAGATGAAAGTTTTTTCACACCATACATACATGCGCCTGTTGATAATAGAAAGGCCTAAAGTAGTTTCAATACTACATATATAAAGAGAATTTCGAAGAATCTTTTTGTCTTTCATCGTCCAGTCTAATTGACAAGTTCTTTGAGCTTGAATTCGAAATGGACAAATTAAGATGAATATGGAAAAACAAACGTCCAGTTAAAGCGGTTTGTATTACAAACTTCAAGCCTAAAGCGTAATTTAATTTCTTGCTGGTACATTTCAAAAGTTCCTGAACTACCTCTTAGTATGGAACTTAAGTACGTCTTTCCAACGTATTCAGAAATCAGAAATACTTTTCAAATTACATTCGTTATCACGCATCAAAATATCTTCAAAGAACTAAGAAAATCCAGTTTCACAGAAAAGAATGCTTAGATGATACGAAGGAAATATGTATTTTTCGTCATAAACACAAAATTTTATAATCCGACACAAGACCCGAACCTGAGACAAATAGGTACAAAATTGGCATTTCTTCGTGATTTCATTGCTGTTTAGAATACACGATCATGTGTCAAATAAAAATATTATAAATAACAAATGATAGAAAAAATTTTCAAATAGTATAAAACAACAAACATTTTGATAATTATTATGTTTTTATTGGTACTAATAAGAACATTATACTAGAGTTTTAATAAACTGAGTTCAATATTCTCCTTTTTTACGTATACTGTACTAAAAACAAACTTTTTTTCCTAAAGAAAGTTGTTTTATATATTATCCTTACATTTATATGACTTGAAAAAAAAAAAATACTGTTTCAGAATTTTATTTAATATAAGTATTGGTATTTTAAATATGTTTGTTTATTTGTAATTAAGCATGAAGCTATACAATGGGTTAACTGTGCTATGCCCATCACGGTTATCCAGACCCGGTTTTTAACGTAAAAAACATTCAGACTTGCCGCTGAGCCACTGGGGGCAATTTAAATCTGAAAGGCACCTTATACGACACATAAGTTAAACGGCCGAATCACAGACCCCAAAGATCAGACCTAGCCGCCTCTGATTTAGAGCTGCTGCTCAGAGGAAGGGCGACCATTCAGCCCTCACAGGTACTCTTAACCAAATAGCGAGATTGACGATCTCGGCTGTAAAGCTTCCACAGCTCAAACAACAGACATTACAGTTCAAATATTGTATCTGCCAATCCGTAGCTCAGCACGCTAATCACTAAGCCAAGCCCGGTCTATTGAGCAAAAAAATCATTGTGCTCCAGACAGAAACGTAGTAACATTTATTGTAATCAGCGTCAGATATGGTGGAAAACGTCTGGTTATTTCGTTAATTTCAATTTCTAAATATTTAAATGCTATAATACGGGCAGATAGAGAGGTTCCAGGGGGGGGGGAGGTACATTTTCTTAGGAATGAACGCTATTACACCGTACTGCAGACTGATAAAATACATAGAGGAATAAAGCAAACATCCTGGTATTTTTTTATTTACCTTTCATAGAAATTGGTCACATATGGTAAAGAAAAGAGGATGAAAATATGTTGGTACTTTTGATCGTTGGTCTACCAGAAAGCGAACAGACGCATCACACAAAATAAATAATGCAAAAATCCCTATGCTTCTGAATACGTGGACAAATGCACCGAAATTTTTTATTTCTCTGATGCTATCTTAACAGATCTCTCGGTACAGCTGGAGTTGAAGGTTAGATTAAGGGCGCGTAGGATAGAAGGGCTACGTGTGTTTTCTTCCAGTTTACTCCTGATCCAGTGCGCAGTTTCTAAATAATGATAAAGGAGAAAATATTTTGAGTTATACATTTTCAGTTGAAGGTCAAGTCAAATAATTTTGGTTTTCGGCTGGGGCAAGTACAGCGTCTGCTATTCAGTTTTGAATTTTTGTTCAGTCAGTTGACTTTGAAACTTTATCAGCCACACTGTTGCAAGACTTATAATACTCATCAGCGAGATAAATTTCCAACAATTATTACAAACCAAAATCTCGATCACAAAAGAAAAGCATCCAAGTTTGGAATAAATCCCTATTTACTGCCTAGAACGTTATTTCAAGGATTATTGTTCTGCCGAGCCAGTCCAGTTTTTGGTCCTACTTCAATGTTTCGATTCAAAGTACTTAGTAGTTTGTCTACTATGATCACACTCATCTGAGTTGTTCTGTCTAAACACATTTTTTTCTGACTTGCATTCCATGACTGAGGCTCTTAATTTTTTCCACCATCTTATTTTTTTACTCTTCGTTGTTCTCTCTTCTTCTCTTGATTTTAAAGGTCTATTTCAAGCACAATTTAAGTATTTAATCTAAGGTAGTCATTAGAAATCAGCTCTCACTAGTACTGCTCTGTAGAAACAACTGTGCTGTAGTAGTTTCGTATGGTGTTTCTCACACCACCAAATTCAACTGTGCTGTAAAATTATACCATATTCTATAAACTGGCATTTTTATACAACCACCAGGTGTCCGTAGTTTCTGAAGATCAGTATTCGCTCGTTCAGATAATGACTTGCCTTGAGATACTCCTCATGTCTTCTTTTTCAACTATGATAAATAAACTGTTCCAAAAAGCGATTTCTTTAACTCTGTTTCACGTCACTAAAGTCGAAATGCTTTTGATATACTGACTTTTATTACCAACTGTATAAGATCCATATTCAGGTTGCCAGAGGCGCACAGAAACTTCAAGGCATCATCTATACATTCAGAATGTTTCAACTAATCTTTACCTACTTTCATCTTATCATCCTAATAGATAGGAGGCACCACTGTCCTTCCCATAAGCCATTGTGTTTTTTTTTTCAGCCATTTACAGTCAACATATTACATGCTACTTATTCAATCAGCAAGTAGTCTTTTAAACATTGTTGTTTTCTGACACATTAAGCAAGTATGTGACTAGCTTGAACTATTCTTGTTTTAAGCACATTTTGGTCCTAGTATTAAGATACGTTATTCTATATTTGTCCAAGTTAACATTACTATGTTTAGGTTTGACATAAATGAGAATATAAATCGCATTATCACTTTATATTTACCATATTTTGTAACTTTTAAATACAGAAGAACAACAACATTATAAAGGAAATCATTTAAATATTATATTGATTACTTTTCGAAGTTACGAATTCGCAATTTTTTCATATTTAGTCAAATGTTTGCTTGTTGTTTCTAAGAATCTGCGTGCCAAGCTACAAAATGGCTATCATGCTTAACCTCCCACAATCTTACACTCGTACATTAAATAGAAGACAACTAATCAAGAGTACCCATTGCAAACTCTTGGGATACTCTTGTCTGACTGAATAGTGGGATTTGATCGTAACTATTACAGCTTACTTACAGCCTCAAACTGTGGAGCTCGTTTTTGTAGCTACGAGAAGCGTAGGATCAAGAACGTTTAACTACACAGTCCGGGCATTCTAGTCATTATACCACACCCTGCCCTGGCTGAGTTATATGAACAAATCCTACTAATTTTAATAATACTTAGGACAGGTGGTTAGGGTGCTCGACTCGCAATCTGTGGGTAGCGGGTTCGACACCCCGTCACACCAAACATGCTCGCCCTTTCAGCCGTGGAAGCGTTATAATGTGACGGCCAATCCAACTATTCGTTGGTAAAAGAGTAGCTCCAAGAGTTGGCGGTGAGTGGTGATGACTAGCTGCCTTCCTTCTAGTCCTACACTGCTAAATTAGGGACGGCTAGCGCAGATAGCCCTCGTGTAGCTAACCTAACCTAATAATACTTGACGATTTATGAAAAAAGGCTTAATACAGAGTTCTCAAACTATGGACTTTGAAGATAAAAATATTTATCACTCTTCTTGTTAAATTACGTTTTTTTATTTTAATAATTCTTTTTAATATTTAACGTAGCTGGTGATACAAGTATAGTACAGTTTGAATTTGTTTGTTTGTTTGTTATTAAGCACAAAGCTACATAAAGGGCTATCTGTGCTCTGACCATCACAGGTATTGAAACCCAGTTTCTAGAAGTATAAGTCAGCAGACATACCACTGTGCCACTGGGATAGAACCATGCCACTGGTGTTCTCTACCCACCATGGGTATCGAAACCCGGTTTCTGGCAGTATAAGTGCGCATACATACCACTGTACCACTGGGGGGGGGGGGGCAGTTAAGTTTGAGAAATTCTGCTTGGCTTAATCACTAATTTGTTCCTGTCCGGCCTGATCAGTCTTCGTATCCTTAGTTATATGTAAGCAGCATTTCTGTTCATCTTTCAATACATAACAGTGTCCAGGAGCGAGAAAATACCCTAAAAATACAGCTTACAGAATTTGCTGACCTCTTGCAAATGAAAGGCAAACTAGCTAAGTGATATTTGAAATTGTGCTTGTTAGTTCAGTATTTATGTTTTGATATTCTACGTCACTTCCAAAACTGCCAAGATTTTTTCTCCTCAAACATTATTCTAAGAACTTCTTAGTGAAATCGAAGAGGAACATGTAATAATATACTAATCATGTTATATCTGTTTTATCCAGTGCTGATGAGGCCTTTCGCTCTGTACCAGCGGGCATCATGTGAGTTGGGCAGACTGTATTTTGTTATGTTCAACACTAAAGTTTCTCCATCTCATATTTTGAGATAATGCATATAATATTTTTAGAATAATGTTATCGTAAATACTTGTAGTAAATCATATTTATATATACTCTTAGAAAGGCTCTTGGCTGTTCCTCAACTTTAAACTTTACACACTCAATACGACCATTTAAAACAAGTAGCCTACACTGAAGCTTATAGAAATAGTTTTACTTATTCGTTAAATCTAGCTTAGCTAAGTTTGAAAAGAACTAAACCGTACATAAAAAGTTTTCTATCTATATATCGTACAAGTACTTACAGTTTTCTTGAATTACATTACACTCTTGTTGCTAGCAGGGAGTCTATCTAGACAATTAATCTTCAAGTTTCTATTTTTCTAGTGTTTATTACAAACAGTTTCTGGTCTTCACTTTAGAAATGCTGCAGTATGAGATGTGCATATCTGTTTGAATAGCTTCAGTTTCTTTAAAAAGCTACAGTTTGGTTACTTTGCTCGTCCATCACCAAAGCACCGGGCTCAATACAGGTGTCACAATATAAAGCTACCTGCTATTCACACGTTCTGAGAAGCAGCAAACACTACAGAAGGCAAAGCTTGCTTCTCGGCGATGACAGTGGCCTTAGTTGTGCAGCTCTACTTCGTGCTCTAATCCAAGACAGCGCTCTTCACTTAATTTATTTCTCCCTGACCGGAAATTGAATGCTTGAACAGACAGCCCTAAGCGCCATCTACTGGGATGAGCAAGAACTTTCATCTAAAAATATAGCTAAGATAGATCTAATGTACGCATATCTGTTTCTTAGTTCCTACATACTCTGTTTTAATGACACATAAATTAAATTGCAACCAATAATATTTTGATAAACTGTTGAATAAAGATAAAATAATAAATAAGACCAACTAAAGAAAATAATCCAACATGTTTTATATCCTTGATCCAGTGTCTGTGAGAATACATTATGAAATGAAATTTCTAACACTTAGAAGTATTCTTCCCAACATTATATACTCTGACATGTGGCTACATTTAATCTCTTCTAAACGTAGCATTTGATAAACGACACCTTAGTTGCCTCGGAAATTAAGCTTTTAGTTGTAATTTATATAATAGTGTTGTATGTCCATGTAACTACTTTGCAGGGTGTGGATGTTCAGTTTTGCATTTTGCGTTTTGCGGTTTTGATGGGCATTTTTTTGCATTTTTTTTACCACTAATTGGCCCCCTGTGAATGGACCTTCACCAAATTTCATTTGGAGGTTCATTGGATCCATGGCATGGGGAGATACATACAAAATTTCAGTTTTGCATTTTGTATTTTGCAGTTTGTATGGGCGTTTTTGTGTTTTTTTTACCACTTCCTCACCTCCTGTTGATGGATCTTCACCAAATTTGCATGAAGGTTTGTTGTGTTCATGCGGCATGGCCAGGTGGTTAGGGCACTCGACTCGCAATCTGAGGGTCGCGTGTTCGAATCCCTGTCACACCAAACATGCTCGCCTTTCAGCCGTGGGGGCGTTATAATGTGACGGTCAATCCCACTATTCGTTGGTAAAAGAGTAGCCCAAGAGTTGGCGGTGGGTGGTGATGACTAGCTGCCTTCCCTCTAGTCTTAGACTGCTAAATTAGGGACGGCTAGCGCAGATAGACCTAGTGTAGCTTTGCGCGAAATTCACAAACAAACAAACAAAGTGTTCATGCGGAGATACATGCAAATTTACGGTTTCACATTTTGAGTTTTTGCAGTTTTTTTATGGGCGTTTTGGCATTTTTTACAATTACATATAAGGGAAGCAACTTTTCATGACCTAAGATAACCTTTCATTAAATATGAATTTACATAACTTTCATTCAGGGGACGGGTACTCCAGCTAGTCCTAAATATACCTCTTTATCGGAGCTAGAATACAAAAATGATTGTTAAAATGTGTTTCAAGCAAGGAACTAAGCGCGTCCATGTATAGACTAACCAAATGATATTTAGAGTCAGACAATTCCAAGATTACCTTAATCTTGATCATTATATGAGATTTTTGACTATGATTTATAAAAACAACATATGTGCAGTAAACACCAAGTTTAATGAGGAAGGTTGACTTAAAATAATTTAATATTATCCGTATTATTAATTTGTGAACCTTAGTTTTACTCGTATTCCTGTTGGCCGTTTCTTCTGAGTTTCTAGAAATGTTTTCATTTACATGAACTGCTGATAATGCTTAATTCACACTATGCCTTTAGCAGGATAATTTATGGGGGAGGAGGAGGATCATTTCATTATACGCTTAAATAAAATCAAGCTATATTGTTTAATTATGAGTGTGACAGTCTGTTCCTTTTTTATGGCTATGTCTTTCCTAATTCAGCAAATAAACTACCGACTTGTTTTTATACTTTCTAAATTCAACAAATAAACTACCGACTTGTTTTTATACTTTCATAATTCAGCAAGTAAACTACCGACTTGTTTTTATACTTTCTTAATTCAGCAAATAAACTACCGACTTGTTTTTCTACTTTCATAATTCAGCAAATAAACTACCGACGTATTTTTATACTTTCCCAATTCAGCCAATAAGTTACTGATTTGTTTTTATACCTTCTTAATTCAGCCAATGAACTACCAATTTATTTTTATACCGTTTACTATCGGTGGGATCCACATATTTAGTAATTTCATGTTTTCGTCTGTCACAGCATTCAGCCTAAAGAACAGAGAAAAAGATGAAATCACTCATTTTCTATGTAAAATATATAGAAGGGTCCTAGCATTAACTAGTTGTATTTTTGTTTTATTTTTTGTGTTACTCATGTTTTATTAGGAGCACTGTAAGCAATTAAGTCATCGACCAACAAAGAAGTTGGTGTATGAGTAGTTTAGGAAAACATATATAAAAAGCCGATAGGGTCCATATGACCATTTGGTAATTCTAGCGTTAAAGGGACATCTTTATTATTGGTGTATTATATACATATGAAGTGTGTACTTTGTGAATATCTTCTCGATTATATACTTGTGACAGTTCAGGCGTGAATCATAAAAAAGTCTTCTGTACCACCTGCACAAATTTTCCACTTTCGATGTTTTATACGTGTACCCAGCTGGAACAGCAGTAAGTCTATGGACTTACTACGCTAAAATTCGGGGTTCGATTGTCCGCGGTGGTTTTTTTTTTTACTCTAAAACAAACAAACAGTTTTACACGTATATTACTTTTCAAATCTAACCTACAATTTGGAGGAACATTATTGCTCGTGTCAGCTGACAGAAACGTTTTAACTTTTTGGCAGTTAACATGACAGAACTAATACATCTATCGTTACTTGTTACATTATTTATAAAAAATAATTAACAGAGTAAGATAATTTTATATGATTTTTTTTTTAAATGTATTCATTGTATCTATGGTAAATGAAGATTTTTTACGACGTTAAGAAATTACTCCTTAGAGTGAGAATGTCAGCTAGTTACACCGGCTCATGGCGACACGTGATTAACATTCAACGAGAGACTTGATATCAACCAACCAGTGAAACAGTATGTTGTTAGAATTCCACTTGAACACACGCAGTCTCTTTATTCATGAGCTGCCGGTTTTATGACAGATACGTGATAACTTATCAGATGACTTTTCAATGAATGTTGTGCAGAAACAAAATAATCCTTAGTCTATTTTGTTTTGCCAAAAGACTTGAAATATGTCATTTTAGATTGCAACAACAACATAATGACTAATTTCTTCCGTTAGTGACTAAAGTACCACTTTCCCGAGTCAATGAGTTGTGTCGAAATTCTGTTCCGTAAATTAACTGTAACACTACATTCAGTCGTGTTGTTCAGGTATTAAACTTCAGCCAGATGTCATTAAATACAAAATGAGGGTTAAATTCTAAATTAATAAATGACTGTAAGTTGTGTTGATAATGGTTTATATCAGTGTGTTTATTTATTTGTTATGGCGCATGTACAGCTATTAATGTTTTAGATATACATTATTAACCGACAATTATTCATGTGATATTTATCTAATGTTTTTTTTTCTTTAAAGAAATTTAGCTCTAAGAAAGTTTTAGAAATTTAAAACCTTATTTTGATTTTCATGGTCGTTTAAGATTTTCGCATTAGGTTTGACAAAATTATGGCTGTGTCCTCGCTCAGCAGCTAAGCCTAATGGCCTACAGCTGTCTTCATGACGACAAGACGGTAAGATATCAAAGATTGTGCCTAATGGAACGAGATGATTCTCTCAAGATTCTTTCATGTACAAAAAATGGTTTGATTCGACACTAGTTCCCTAGTTCAGGTGAATTGAAACAGGCCGAGAAAAAGGTGTAGTTAAAAACTTGGTGGTGATAGCCAATTTGAGATGGAGTCATCCCGCCATTCATGTAAGAAGTATATTAAGGAGAAACACTTTAATGGGATGTTCTTTTCACTGTGTCTATATAAAGGCTTAGAAATCAGGGCAAATCTGAAGGAAGTGGATCGCGTTAAATGACGAATATCATTCAACGATGTATACTTTTTATTAATAAATAAAATAATAAACTTAATAAAATCATGTGGCTAAAAGGGCTTTTTATACTGTTTTGATTAATTCATTGGCACAAAGAAAATTGCGCCTCCCCAAAAAAGCTTGACCTAAAGTAAACATCGAAATATTAAATGAGAGTTTTAAAATTGACATTAATGCAACAACATCAACAACAACAAACCAAACCTTAGAGCAATATTTTATAACACAAGTTAAGTGTGAGTAATATCAACATTATAAGAGCAACTGCAATATAGCGATCTAGGTATAACAGACGCTTGAAGTTTATTTTCGTTTATGAATAATAAACTAGTAGTATATGCAAAGGAAATGGTGACGTTATGCATGTTTGCAAAGCGTGTTTAGATTAGTTGAAACTGCGCGCGTATCATTCATAATTTATGAAGATATTCATGTTTAGAAATTGGGCCTAGAAGCATTAAAGTTTACATCAAACAAAATCAAGAAAATGATCAAATGAGACGACGTTCTTATGAATTACTTACAGGTGTAAAGCAACATTCGGCTAAAAATGATAAAAATAATTAAACATGTGTATTTATTTACAACTATTTCTTATCATACAAACTTTTATTGAAAAATTTAAAAAAAAATTCCCTAAAGAGTATTTTTGTGGTCGTAGATACACACACACAGATTATCAACTTCAACTACGTTCTTCTCTAGCAGAAATGGCGTTTTCAACAGCTTATGAAAGATACAGTGCCTGGATGTATTGTTTTGTTTGGTTGTTTGAGCGCAAAGCTACACAATGCTATATTAACTATTTTTCACAGCGGGGAATCGAATCCCGGATATTAGCATTGTAAGTCCTTAAATTTACCGCTGCTGAACCACCGAGGGACAGTTTCTGAGTTTGCAAGCGTAAGCAGTAATGATATTTCGAATGATAATTATTAGAAATTTAACCTTTCTCTGTAGCATAAACGTTCCCCAGTAGAGTAGCAGTAAGATTACCGAATAACATCCGGGGGTTGATTCCCCGCGTTAGACAGCAGATAGCTCAACGTGGCTTTGCTCTAAAACAAATATAATATCATAAAATTGTAGATTAACGATGTAAATTTGATGATGACTACGGAATAAAACCTGTATATACTTAAGATATTTTATTACTATATGGAGACAAACTTATAACTATTTCTTCTCGACTGTAATATTCCATGAAGTAAACATGAATGCAAAGATAAAAACACGCAAAGAAAATATTTGAATTCTGAAACCATTTTATAACAAGGAACTCAGTAGTTCACTAACTTAAAATATATTCTTTGGTTGCTTGCTAACATGTGAAATAAATATTATGATGCACGTAAAAAGCTGACGAGCAGCCATATGTCATATAACATTCACGATCTTCAAATTTGACTTCAAACATCAAAGTATCTTACACCTTATTTGTAAAATAATTGAAGAGCTTCCGATATGTCAAGTTTGACGGCGCTGTTCTCAATTTTGTATTCTATTTTCGGAGGAAGTTTGTTTTCAGTTTTAAAGGGCAAAGCTACACAAAGGGCTTTTTGTGTTCTGCCCATCTCGGGTATTGAAACCCGATTTTTAGCGTTCTTAGCTTATAAACTTACCGCTAAGCTACCGGGGTCTCGGAAGAAGAATATATTTACGATGTTTGGCTTTCCCTTGTTCGTTCCAAAATTACCTTATTTTTAGAAATAGTTTTAGGGAACTTGTATGGACTAAGTTCGTAAGTTAAATAAAAATGGAAAAGGAAAAATAACTCTGGATGGTTTAACTTCGCGGATTAATACATAAGTAGTGGTTGCATGCTTTATTTGTGCGGATGATTACCGTTAGACGAGTGATCGCTTAGTTAAATCTCTTATCTTCTAGGACATGAAACAACAGTATTGAGGCTACAAAAGTGAAGAGTCAATTCAGTTCTTCAGTACGAGTTTATACTCAGATTGCTGTAAGTGTTATATAAATATATTTGCTTTATACAATAATTTCAGCTTGTGGCTTGGACTTGACCGAGGAAACTGTTGTTTCCTAACTTATTGAACATGTTACATACTATTATGAAAGAGTGCATATTAAGTATGCTTTATATGCTTTTTGTTCAGAAGCTATTGTAAATTTACATATGGTTATTGTTACAATAAATTGGACACTGGATCCTAGCGAATAGTTCCACTAGTGACCAGTGAACTGCGTCAACCTTTTTACGTCCTAATTTTGGGTGAAATCTTATTACACAGTAATTATCAATGCCTAAGATGAAGTGTTATAAAATGGTTGATCTACAGCATCCAAACTTTGATATAGAATAAAAAAAAACAATAAGAGAATGTTTACTTTCAAAGACACTCATTCTCAAAGCTGCAAGAATTTCTTCAGAAATTAAACCCAATCAGATAAAAGTAAGCCGACCAATAAGAATGTGAAGACAATAGCTGAATCATAACCAGATTTGAGAAGTTTTAAGATATAAAAATAACACTAGAGGGTGTGAGTGCTTTTTTAATACCACCAAAGCTTACAAGCCGTCAGCCCCTTTCTTATCAAGTAATTATACCAACCATTGCCTGGCAGTAAGTCTGGCATGATAGCTAATGCGGGGCCAAAACCAACCTTTCCATTAAGTAAGCTCATAACTCTATTACTGGGAATTTTATATGAAAAATTAATGTTACTAAGATTAGTTTTTTATGCCTGCACGTATTTCGTTTTTATTTTAAGCAATGATGTATATGCGCGTCTATCTGTCTATCTATTATCTTCTTGAGTCAGGGTTGATTTGACTATTTTGGTTAACAGTGTTATCAACATGCTTGTATCTTTCTTGTTACTATAATAATTGTCACATATGTTAATAATATTGTCAGTCAGCTTATGTTTTTTTTTGCTTTTTTCGTTTATTTAGTTACTAGTGCAAAAGACGCTTTTATCTATAACCAAAGATGGTCTGTCAGAAAATAAGACGAACAACAACAACAACTCTCTATCCCAAATCTTTGGACGCCCGAATGTTTAAATTTTGTTAACAGAATAGGAGAACGTTATTAGGAGGCTTGGCATTGGAGGTTCTTTCTACGCTGAGGCTTTAAAAGCGTGACTCCAACAAGCAATTGCTATGACAACCGTAAGAAGAAGTCAGGCGAAGAAGATGTCGCATAAATGTTGCGAAGACTTGTGCTCAACTAACATGGCTAGCTTCCTAACACCTTCTACCAACTAGAATACATGTTAGTACTTGAAGCACCATTAAATTAAGATTTATTTTATATATAGTCTAGCTTTAAACACAGCACAAGTGTTCACCCATGAGTTTAAACACGTCTTTACATCACACAGAAATTCGACCATAGATATCGAATTAATGAAATGTTGTTGTTGTTACCTTCTTAGCGCAAGGCTATATAATGGGTTATCTGCACTCTGGCCATTACGGGGAATCGAACCCAGGGTTTGAGAGTCGTAAATTGGTATACTTACTGCTGATTCATCGGGGGGGGGGGCTTATTGAAACAAATTACAGTCATTTGTCTTTCATGAGTATAGAGTTGCGCAAATGTTATATCAAGAACATGCCTTGCTGTTTTCAAGTAATTTTCTGTTATCGTGTTAAGTTTTGTGTTATAGCAAGTAATTTTCTGTTATCGTGTTAAGTTTTAAAACAGCAAGGCATTTTCTTGATATTACACAAAACTTAACACGATAACAGAAAATTACTTGAAAATAGCAAGGCATGTTCTTGATATAACACAAAACTTAACACGGTAACAGAAAATTACTTGAAAATAGCAAGGCATGTTCTTGGGGATAGAATTATAAAAAAACAATAACAAATATAGAATTAAGAGAGCATAATCACAAGATCGCGTATGAGCTGTGAAGTATCCATAAGTATAACATAGGCGCTCGTAGGTTGATAAGCGATTCTCTAAACACAAAATTAATGATTGTCTGCTCTTACAGGATTACTTAAACATAACTCATGATCGTCAGTTTGAAAAATATATTTTAAACACAACATAAATGTTCGTCGGCTGGTACTAGACTTTCTAAACGTAATTCAGATAATCGTTGGTTATTAAAACTTCTCTTAACAAAAATGATCATTGGTTGAGTGAGACATAGTTCTCTGAATATAACATAGATGATTTGACGGTGGTACGAGATTTTCTAAACACAACACAAATGATCGTTTTAAACTACACAATTGAATATGTAACAAACACTT
Organism: Limulus polyphemus; assembly: GCF_000517525.1. Lineage (NCBI taxonomy): Eukaryota > Metazoa > Arthropoda > Merostomata > Xiphosura > Limulidae > Limulus > Limulus polyphemus. The sequence goes on along the minus strand of NW_013665730.1, from coordinate 896,397 downwards.
GTCAAGAGTTGGAATTGCTTAAATATTTCATGGACATTCGTATTTATGTAGACAAAAAATGTTTGAATATAACGGCAACTGTATTGATGTGAACGCCTTTTTCAAACTGGCGAAGCATAATTATAATTAATTTCATTGTCATTAAACATTACTTTTAGGCCTATTATATTTTTTAACACTGCGTTTCATATGTAGTCCCTTATGGATTTTCAAGAATAAGAAGAGTGTATAATAATAGTATTCCAATCATACAATGTTCGCCGTATGTATTGCCATAGAATGCAATGTTAAGAATTTAATATACCTAATACCAATGTCAATAAAATTGATTATAATTATGCTTCGCCAGCTTGAAAAATGCGATGACACCATAAAAAATGTTGTTGTAATAAATGGCTTATGTAAGTAGTGTTCCAACCACTACTGTGCTTGTTGTGTTCCAGCCAACCTGATGAGCTCTGGATTGAGTGAAACGCGTCGTTGGCAATGGATAGGGAGACATAGTGTGGTAGGAATACTATTATCATACACTCTTCTAATCCTTGAAAATCCCTACGAGACTATATACAAATACAGTATTAGAAATATAATAGGCCTAATACGAACATCTAAATGTAAGTTTGAGTTTTATTCTTTGCATAATAGAAATGTTCGTTTTTAGGTGTAAAATTGTTTCAAGGTAATATAAGGTTGAGGTCTAAATATAAAAACAGACTTGCATTATGTATACTGTTTATCACAACAAAATGTTTGCTTACCTCTATAAAATTTCTACGTTTAACACAAGTGTTCATGTACACAAAAGTGTTTGAAAATAGCAAGAACATTTGTCTTTGGCCTTATGATTACATAAACAAAATATGGACATTGGTTTGTGATGTGTAAACTTATCTAAGCATAAAACTTTTGATCTAGAGTATAGAATTACACAAACATAATAATTATTTGGGCTTGTGGATTAAATGAGTTGTTTATTATTAGGTATAAGTGCTCTGTGTATGAAATTATCTAAAGTGTGAGGGAGAGTTTATTTTTGACTGTATTATAACTTAAACATAACTCACTTGATATGACGTACAGATGTGTTTATCTTTAATACAGACATTGTTTGTGTTAGCTCGTAAGTGTGTTTTAACTTTGACTTTTGTACAGGTATTACAATGACTTTGTTTATGTTAATTTTACCGTAATGCAGATATTTGTTTGTAGGTTAATTTTTATCTTAGTACAGCATATGTATTCTGTATTTATGGCAAAGCTACGAAGGCTATCTGACATCTTCCCTAATTTTGAGCGAATGACCAAAGGGAACGCAGTCAGTCAGCAGCACTTTACCACTCACTGCCCACGCCGTCACTCTTATAAGGCATCCATAGCTTAATGTACTGGAAATATTTTGTGGTATCGCACGGATTCGAACCCTACTCGCCAGCTTTATCACAGGCCAACCAGCATCACACCATGATACAAGCACTTGCTGTGTGGATAAAACATGAACCTAGTAACAGCTATTAGTTTTTGGGATAAGCTGTTTTTATTTTGTAATACAGATACATTTTTACAGTTATAATATATGCTTAAAAATATGATATATTTAATTATGATACAAACATTTTTTTAAGAGTTTTAAATACATTTAGGCTTAATACAAGTGGTTGAATGAGGATATAGAATACACACAGGTATTTGTCTACTTTTATAAGATATATTTAACTATGATACAGATGTCTGTAGATATGAAATTCATTTAACCCTAAAATAGGTGTCTCTGAGTAAAAATGTATGTACATCATACCGGTACTTCGGTATGAAATACACGTACATTCAAATATGAAAAATGTGTTTGTGGGTATAAACACACTTTACAATGGTCTTAGTGCTCATGTTTGAACATTAGATGAGGTAAAAAACGTATTTAAACATCATACAAATATGTGCATGTGGGTATATATATTTCTTAACATTAATGCACGTTTTTAACTTTCTTTGTAAATATACAGGCGTTGCTATTGGTATAAAATACGTTTATATATATATATATATATATAAACGTATTTTAT
>NW_013665730.1:892273-893350 GCF_000517525.1 Limulus polyphemus | reverse complement strand
TATTGGTAGTAAAATAACGTTATATATATATATATATATATATAAACGTATTTTATGGTATTTAAGTGATTAATGATAAAACTTTGGAATAATCGCTGAAAAATAGCACATTAATTTAGCTTGTAATTTAGTTGGCAAGATGTGCACTGACAGGAATTATATTAAGACTCACTGTAATATAGAGTTCGTCCGCTTTTCAGTGAGAGAATATCTTGGACTCCACAAGATGATGGAAGCATTATATTCGACTGTATCCCATTCTTTGAGGACAATGTTATGCAATTGGACACAGGTTTAAGCAGAGGGTTACCATAGTGAATTCACCCATCCCACAAGTATTAAGTCAGATGTAGATCAGGTGTCTGTGTTGACCACGAAAAATAACTGAAGCCATGCTCTTAAAATTATTTTTAGATATAACAAGAAAAGAAAGGCCTTATTTTATTATTGTTTATAATGAGCTCTTGTCAACCAGGGTGTAAGTACAATATTGTAGAATGAACATGATCATTACTAATGTTCAGAGGGACGAATGTGGGTTAAAATGACCACCTTAACTTTGATGTTGATTTCACCTGTTAACATGAATGTAATGAAAAAGGTTGGTTGTTTGGTGTTTTATGGCGCAAAGCAACTAGGCTATCTGCGCCAAACAACCGGTAAAAACAGTAAAAGTAAATTATAGTAGAATGTAAAAATAAAGTGAGTTAAAACCAAAATATGTCCAAAGAATAGGTAAAATAATTAAATAAAATTAAAAAGACCAATTGTTCTTAAAAAATTGAAACTACAATCAAGTTGGACAGTGTCACCATCGCCAATGACACAGTCCAACGTCAGGGGTAAACCCTTACACAACACGTGTCTAAAATGGTGCCGCCGCTCACGTCGTAACGACGGCACGACAGTAAAATGTGGGCTATTGTGACTTGGGTATCACAAATGCTACACATTGATGGGTAAATACCAGATAAAAGAAAACGATGAGTTAAGAAACTGTGACCAATGAGTAACCTGGCCAGGACAACTCCCTTCTTCCGATCCTTACTGAAGCAAGACGGCCATAGAGCAACAGAA
>NW_013665730.1:891369-891959 GCF_000517525.1 Limulus polyphemus | reverse complement strand
CTGCGAGCAACTGCCGAGCCACAGAAAATCATTGTAGAGCCTACAGAGTCACCCAATTTCGAACCATCTGTGTAAATAGGAAGAGAAGAATGTCTCGAAAAATGTTCAGCAAAAAAAAAGACGGTACTTCCAATCGGGAGTATCCGTCTTCATCAGATGACTCAAGGAAAGGTCACAGGCAGGGATGGTAATAAGCCATGTTGGAATGGGCTGATAATTTGGGACAACAATGTCATCCAATGCCAAACCCAATTCAGCCAGTTGTGCCCGGATACGAAGGCCAAAGGGAGGAATTGCAGACCGTCTGTTCTGAAAGAGCACACTCACCAAGGAAGAAAGACACAATCCCAGGGGGGGGATGCTGTGGTAAGGATCGAAGCTTGGTAGGATATTGTAGAGAAAGTTGCAAATGACGGAGGTGAAGAGGAGGTTCGTGGAACTCAGTGTACAAGCTTTGGACTGGAGAAGTCGAAAAGCCCCGGTGCAGAGCCGAAACCCAAGATGGTGAATGGGGTCCAGCATCTTCAAGGCCGAGGTCCAGGCAGAACCATAGACCAAAGACCCATAGTACAATCTTTGATAGGTTGTTT
>NW_013665730.1:888409-891003 GCF_000517525.1 Limulus polyphemus | reverse complement strand
ATCTATGGCAGTGAAAGACGGACTAGGTGCATGAAAATAAGTACAAGATCCAATATTAAAGAGAGAAAGGTTGTGATCCGAGAGCAGATGCTCGATGGAACGACCCCTCTCATCAATAGCAGCACCACCCCAGAGGGGGTTATGTCCATTAAAGTCTCCCAGGATTAAAAAGAGAGATGGCAACTGTTCAACGAGAGCATCAAGGTCCTATTGATCATGAGTCTCACCAGGAGACAGGTAGAGAGAACAAACAGCGATAGTACGACCCAAGGAAACACGGATGGTTATAGCCTCCAAGGGTGTATCGAGTGATACAGATAAAGAGGGCACATGCTGGTCGATCAGCAATGCCACCCCTCCATGCACTCGACCATCACATAACCTGTCATTCTGGTACAAAGTAAACTGCCAAAAGGTGATTGTATTGGCAGGTTTCAGAAACGTTTCTTGTAAGGAGAGACACACACACGGGATGATAGGAATCAATTAAGGTCTTAATGTCATCGATATTAGAATGAAAACCTCGACAATTCCACTGCATCAAACTAGCCATTTTTATTTAGGAGAACTCTTTGGTTTATGACTATGCCATTTTTCTTTACTAGAAGGAGGTCTATTGACCTTGATGGATCCTGCCCTCGGACGAGTGGGCAGATCTCTGTCATCAGACTTAGAATCCAGTGACTGAGGACATAATCAAATGATCGTCCTGCATCTCGGAGCAAAAGAAGTAGGACCCGAGGGGATACTGGAGGCTGGTACTATAGAAGGAGGACCCAGGCAGTCACTGGAAGGAATGGTGGGGACAGAGAGTGGAGTAGACGTAGACCAGTCAACTCTGTCATCCATTGAGGGCAGAAGACTCCTCACATGACGTGAAAAAGACTCAGATAGAGGCACGGTAAGGTCTGTCTACACTCCCATTGTAGCAGTGGAGTGTAGTGCAGTGGCATATGTCCGAAATGGAGTAGGGAACAATAGCTTCCGAGCCTCAGTGTAAGAAATGTTGTTAACAGTCTTCAAATGCTGTACCTCTTTCTCTTTCATCCACTTAAGGCAAGATCTAAAGTAAGAGAAGTGGGAACCACTACAATTAACACAGTGAGTGTCAATTTCGCACTTCGAATGACTGAACTGCTGGCACTGGAAACATCAGAGAGGGTTTGAAATATATGGCCGTACCTTACAGTTCACATAACCTGCCTTTACAGTGACAAGAGGATGCAGCGATGAAAATGTCAAAATGAGAACATTGGTAGGCAGCATAAGTCCGTCTTTACGAGTGGAGATATGACACACTGCAGAAACTTCTTGCCTGGAGAAACCAGCGAGGATCTCTGACTCGGGGATGTTCTTCAAATCCCACTCGACAATAACTCCTCCTGAGGAATTCAAAGAAGCATGGGGAGTAACCTCAATGAGTATTTCCCCAATGGCACTGGAATTCAGGAGAAGGTCACTGTGCTTAGCTGTGGTTGTTACCACCAATATGTCTCCAGGATGGAGCTTCTTAGCTGAGATTGGAGAGCCAGCAAACCCCACTAATCCCTTCTGTGTAAAAAGGGGAGACATTTGCCCTAAAGATTTATCAGACAGGGAATGCAGGATCAGGAAGCGAGGTACAGGTGCACAAAGTGGTGGAGACTGTTGTTAAGAGACTTCAGGCGTAGTCGTTTACCAATGAGCAGAGTTTTCGATTTTTATTTTGTATTTGGGGATCCGTAATAAAAGAGGGAGATTCAGAGCCCACTGACCCCACCACCATGAAGCTCTACGAGGGGACGCACTACAATTTAAACAAGGACATTGCAGCAATGCCAGGGTTTCTTTAGCACTATACCCAAACACCAGCATCAGACACGATGTCCACACCACCCGTTGAGAACGCCCAACACTGGTACTCAGTTGACCCTAGCCCGATGGGACCAGCCAATTGACCTTGGGCCACCCCAAGGCTACCCGTCTACAGGAATTCAAGGCCAACGTGGTGTGTTGCAGTGCTCCAGACACCACCCAACCACCAGGATCTTCTCCTTCCCTTCACGGGTTGCCATGCACGGCAAACATGTGAATGGATATTCAGATCCCAGAGGAGGAAACTGAAAATACAGAACCTTCCCTGGGAGGTCCCCTCATCACGTACAGGAATCCACCTCGAGGGATCATGAAAAAGAAAAAAGGTTTCAAAATGAGTCCTGTTTTATTATACATTTCACTTTTGTTTGCAGCAAATATTAAATACGTAGACCTTTTTTAGATATTGAAAAATGCACCCCTTATTATTTGGCTGTCTATAATTTCTCATCATTTGAAATTACAAAGCAAAATTCACTGAAACACTACTTTATATTTATAAAAATTTCCAACTGGTTACTTTAGATCAAAGTTATTCAATAACCACTGAACTAAATCTCTCTCGACAATAAATCCTCGTGAGGAATTCAAAGGAGCATGGGGAGTAACCTCAATCTATATATCCCTAATGGCCTTGGAATTCAGGAGAACGTCACTGTGCTTAGCTGTGGTTGTTTCCACCAAGATGTCTCCAGAACCGATCTTCTTAACTGACTTTGGAGAGCCAGCAAGTCCCTCTA
>NW_013665730.1:882697-887798 GCF_000517525.1 Limulus polyphemus | reverse complement strand
GGGATGATGTTGACTGGGTGATGTGCTGTGTTAGGTTTGCGCCAGACGTAATGCTTTCAATTTAGACTAACAAGCTCAATTTTTGTCTCGTCTGACCACAAAACCTTCTGCCACATGTCTGCTGTATCATTTACATGCTTTATCGCAAACTCCATGTACGAGACTTAAGATGATTCTTTTTCAGTAATGGCTTATTTCTTGCCACTCGCCCATACAGGGCAGTCTTGTGTAGGGACCGAGATATTGTCGATGTATGAACATTAACTCAGACATGGAACTTCTCAAATTTTACTGTTGGCTTCACAGTGATACCCCTAACCAGCTTCCTGCTTGCCCGACTGCTTAGTTTGGAAGGGCGGCCTGATATGAGTAGTGACTGGGTGGTATGAAGCACATTCCACTTCTTAATGATGGACTTCACCATAATCAAAGGGATAATCAGCGACTTCTCCTGATCTGTGCTTCTATACTTTATCCTTGACTTGTTTGGAAAGCTTCTTGGTCTTCATGGTTGGTTTGTCGTATCACTATGTGAGTTGTGGCTTGAACAGATGCATTAGTCAAGTTAAATTACTTTGATTACACACAGACAGAGACCATTACACAAATTTTGTGACCTTTCAAACTAATCTTTTGCACCTGAACTGATTTAGGGTTCCAGTAGCACATCTGCTTGAATACTTATGCAATTGAGAATATTCTAATTTTCTTTGAAAATCTAACTTACTTACATAATATTAGCGTTTTGTTTTAGCTTTCTCACTTTCGAGTAGATTGTGTTGATTCTAAATATAAAGTCCCATTTGAAAGTTTCATAACTGCAAGCTCAAACGGTAACAAAATGTGAAACTTTACAGGGGGTTGAATACTTTTGCAAGATACTGTATATCTTTACATATAGGATTCAAGGAATCACGGGACACATCACATGATAAATCTATTTTGCATATTCAAATAAATGCAGGAGTCTGTGCCATTCAAGGTAGGAAGAGGATTGTAAGATAAGAGCAGTTTAAATGATGATTTTGTTTTTCAGAGGTTCAGTTAAACCACCGAATGGAAACGGTGGAACGAACCTATTAGTTGGAATAAGAACTGAGATTAAGAGTTATTCGTTTTACATTTTTTTCACGTGAGAACAATGTCATATCTATTTTTAAATCATCCAAATAGCGCTTCTTAAAACTTTTCTTTTATTCGAAATTTGTCTTAAAACTTTATTGGTTACAATGTTTAGTCTTAAGAATTAATACTTTGTTGGAATATACCGTTTTTTGTTCACGCTATCAGCCGTACTTTTGGAATAACAATTAGACCAAATTTGTTTCAAAAATACAAAAAACATCAGATTTATATAAATACATCGGGTACATAGACCTAACAAACAGAAAGTGTATTAATACATGATGTAAATATTTTAAATTTGAATACGTCTAAATAGACCAGTGCCTAATACAAATAACAGTCGATTGTAAACTAAAACACAACTACCCACCATAAGAGCATTATAAGTCATAAAATAGGGCTAGTTGTACAGAAAGATGGGGTTATTACTGCAAAACATAATAGTACTGTAATACCTTAAATGTGAATATCTAAGGAAAGTTGTTCAATAAAAAACAACAGTGTAACAACAAGCCTGTTTTTCAAATAGTTTAATAACAATGAAAACCCGAAACTTTACTTCATGAAAAACTTTAATCTGAAAAGCTCACGGCAAGTTGTTAATTTTGTAATTATTGCAACAAAAACATCCACCTATTCCATAAGATAATACTCATCGTTAGGTAAGTCAGATTTATGTTATTCTACTTACAGAAACGTAAGTATAGATTTGATGTTAAAGAGCAACCTATTGAGTTGGTCAGATCCACAATACTGGATGCTTGTCAGGTAGCTCAGAGGCCAAACGCCCCCAGTAGCACAGCGGTATGTCTGCGGACTTACAGCGCTAGAATCCGGGTTTCGATACCCGTGGTGGGCAGAGCACAGATAGCCCATCGTGTAGCTTTGTGCTGAACTTAAAACAAACAGAGGCCAAACCACATCTGGTATTAGTGTAAAATTAAATTATCAAATTACACATTGCTTTACTCTTTTATATACAGCCAAGTTGCTAAATGTCACGTGATGTTAATGTTTAGCAAGGCTCCCAAGTCATCACGTGATGTTAAATGTTTAGCAAGGTTCCCAAGTCATCACGTGATGTTAAGTGATTAGCAAGGCTCCCAAGTCATTACGTGATGCTAGTATCTACCAAGTTATAAGTTATTGTCTAATGTTTGTATGTACCAAGATTACAAGTTATTAGAAGGATGTCTTTTATACTAGTTTTGTTTTTGATTAAAATAATCTTATTTTACCAAAGATACTCAAATTTTCCGATAACTGCAAATTACGTGAACAATGTTTTATAATTTCACATAATATTGTAACCTCATACTTAAAATGACAATTTCAGAAAGTTGTTTCAGAAAAAAAAAATAAAGACAAGAAAATCCAAAAATTTAAAGTGAGTTAAGAAATAATCTGAAACGTTTCAGAATTCTTTATTAAGTTGCATTATACAAATACGAAGGTTTTAAAGCTTTATCACTTCATGTTTTTAAAATCATTTTGAGTTAGTTTTTAATAGCGAATTCAAAGAAAAATACTGCTGTATCTGGTAAATGCTTAGTCGATCCCTTTGTCTTATGAAACCATAGCAACTGAAACACCTGCCTCTTTCCACACATACAAATACAGTTGCACCTCTAGCCCGACAAAATTCAAGAACAAGGTGTGTGTATTGATTCTTGGTGCATTATGGGAACTCTGCGGGCCTTTTGAAGTTCGTCATAACCTTCTTTTAATTCGGCACACTCAACATATATACGTACTGGTAGCCAGCAGTAAAGGATTTACCAACTTTAATCAAATTAGGTTGTTCTTATGGCAAGCTTACAACAGTAACGCTGCTTGACAAGCCTCTGTCTAGTGGACAGCACAACGATACGTCGTGCAAACATACAACCGGAAAATACTTCCAATTAACTCCGTTCTGGAAAATAAAACATTATTTCTCTAAAAAGGAAAAAAAAGACACTTTTTTTCCAAGTAAGTTATCATATTAAGTCACAGAAACTGATTAATGAAATTAGCTTGACTTTTCTCACTATTTTTTTAATTTAAAATATATTAGCTTATGTAAATGAAGACGTCATATTTTCTGTGCTCAAGCTCCACACTATTTCCTGCACTATGAAACTAGATTTTGTTTCCTCTTTCTATGTATAGAAGTTTCTTTGCTTGATAAAGTTCTGTATCCACTTAGTTAAAATCTTGTTTTTATAACCACGTGTTTTATTTACAATTATAGTTTAAAGTTAACACATGCAACTCTTATTAACTTATAAATTAGGTTCCAAGTTATTAAAAAACAGCAAAAAAGAATGCCAGACATTTTGGGAAATAATTTCTAGCCTTTGACAATTGAGTTGTTAATTTGATAATGCACAGAAAACTCTTTTGTTAGGTTTCTTAATTGTTTAGTTGATCAGAGCTTGAAGATGTAATCTTCTTTTTTTATCTGATTCTTTAATAGGATCAAATACATCCGACAGAGTGCTCTGTGTGTGCTTTTAACAAAATCTTCGACTCGTTTTATGTGTTAGTAAATATAACCTAAGTCAAGAAAGAAAGTTAGCTGGTACATTTTACTCTTACACAGATATAAGACGGAACTTTATTAAAGTTTCATTAGGTTTTTGAATAATTTCAATGAGTTAAGTAATTTGCTCTAAAAGTAAAATTTATCAACATCGTATTTTAAAAACAACCAGTCTTTGGTTACTTTCCATAATAAAACTTTTCGTGGCACTATGTTACGTATTTTTTAATCTTGTTTTTTTATGTTTTTAATAATTTAAAACTCTTACTTGAACATTACAAAACATTACATGGAAAGCGTGATTTCACAAAAATGAATGCCTATATATTTGACCTTTATTATTATTCTAAGGACAATTAATATTCCAAGTTTGCTGTATTCATTCCGTCTATATATTCGCTCAAATACACTAATTGATCATGAGCAAGCGGATTAGATACTGAATGCGAGGCTTATCTCATTATGCAAGTGTACAAAAAATTGTTAGAATATAATCGGGCGAACTTACTTAGAGTTATGTGTTTTGTGGAAAAGTTCCTAATTTTCATCATCATCTGATATTTTCAATGATATTCGTTAATTTCGACAGATGTATTACTGTTTAATATTCCGTTTGTCGTATTGTAGCTAATTTGGATTTTATTCATAAAGCTGCACAAATTGTTTTTTAAAGAAACAATTAACGACTAGCATTGGGTTAAACATAGATTTAAACGAGGACATCCTTTTAGTAAGTCGATCCTTTTGTTTGAAGTTAACTTTTTAAACTTTCCTATTGTGTTTTCTCCTCCATCGTGACTTGTTATAACAATTCATAAACACTAATGCTGTTTTTTTTTAAATACGATTTTAGAAAACATACAACCAGTAGTTCAATGTTTATAACAAAAAATAAGCTGTTTCTTAATTTATGATGTTAAATCCCGCCACTACTATTCTGTCTGATTTGGGCCGGGAATGATTTAGTGGTTAGTGTGGCTTGATTTTGAATCTGAGGATGTATGGTTTGAAAACCGATGTCACAAAAACGTCCTCTGCACTTTGGAGCCGTGGGTGTGCTGTAAGAGTGCCAGTCAGATCTTACTATTATCGCTTAGGCAAGAGTAGCTCAAGAGTAAGCGGTGGATGATTTATTTATGGCTGCCTTCACTCTAGTTCAAAATTACGCACTCTGAGTTTAGCTTTGCGCACAAATTTAGAACAATCTAAATCTTTTACGGCGTGTTGTTGACATTAAAGATGGCATGGCCAGGTGGTTATGGCACTCGACTCGCAATCTGAGGGTCGCGGGTTCGAATTCCCGTCACACCAAACATGCTCGCCCCTTTAAGCCAAGGGGGCGTTATAATGTGACGGTCAATCCCACTATTCGCCGGTAAAAGAGTAGCCCAAGAGTTGGCGGTGAGTGGTGATGACTAGCGGTCTTCCCTTTAGTCTTAAACTGCTAAATTA
>NW_013665730.1:878398-882507 GCF_000517525.1 Limulus polyphemus | reverse complement strand
ATTAAATTTTATTATACACATTCATAGAATATACTAATTTTCAGTCAGGGGAAAAATCACAAACCAAGTAATTAAAAAAACATTTTGTTAATGTAAAATTATGTAGGGATGATAGTGCCAAAAAGAATGCAAACAAGAATATAGGGATGATACAGCTATACATAGATCATCCTTACATTTCTTTCAATATTAATATTTAATATTACACTGTAAAATACACGAGTACAAAATGGTCGAATTGCCCGACCTCGTAACGAGAGTCTGTAATAATCGAGATATATTTGACTCAACTTGGTTTTCCTTGTTTGTAAGTCCTAGGCTCTTAGTTATACTGTATTGATGCCTACTCTGACATGACCATGACATTATGATAAAGAAATTGCATACCAACGGTCAGGAATATATAACTTTCAACTACAGTAATATTAAAGTCAATATGAGATAGAACACCGAAATATTTGGTGTAATGTTTGTTTCTTTGTTTGTAATTAAGCACAAAGCTACACAATGGGCTATCTGAGCTCTGCCCACCACGGGTATTGAAACCCGTATTCTAGAGTTGTAAGTCCCCAGACATACCACTGTGCCACTGGGGGGCTATTTGATGTAAAAACTGGTTTACTGATATGGATAAAGCACCGATATATTAGAAGTAAAAATTGATTTGCTGATATAACCAGAGCAGCGAAACCTTGGATGTGAAACTGGTTTACTGATATGGAAAGAGCAGAGAAACACTGGATGTAAACTTATATGAATAGAGTAATTAAACCTTGGACCTAAAAACTGGCAGCGAAACATTGTATCTGAGAAATGGCATTCTGACATGGATGCAGATATGCGTAGAGTAGCAAAACCTCGGCTATGAAACAGTTATACCGATATTGATAGACTAGCGACATAATGGATATGAAACTCATATACTGATATGGATAGTGCCACGAAACCGTATATGTGGAAACTGGTGTAACTGTATGTATAGACTAGCTAAAACTTAGATATAAAAACTGGTATACGGATATGGAAAAAGTGAAAACTGCTATGTTGATATAGATAAAGTAGTGAAACATTTGATATGAACACTGGTATATCGATATGGATATTTAACGTTGGATGTGAAAACTGGTAAACGGATATGATGGACAGAGCAAGGAAATCTTGGATAGGAAAACTATTATACTGATATGAATTAGGTAGCGAAACCTTGAATGTGGAAACTGGTATAATAAGATGGATTGAACCTTTGGATATAAAATCTAGTATACCGGAATACTAATATCGGTAGTGTAAGGAAACCTGGGTTGTGAAAACTGGCATACAGATATGGATAGAGAAGCAAAACCTTGGATGTAAAAATTGGAATAATAATAATATGTAAGAGTAGTAAAATGGTTCATGTGAAAACTGTTTTATTTGTGCAGAAAAAGTAGAGAAATTTTGGATATAAAAACTGGTATACCGATATCGATAGAGTAGTAAAACATTGTATAATGAAGTCTAGTAAATTTGTACACCGATACGAACGGAACAACGAAACGTTGAAAATGAAAACTGGTACACGAATACAGATAAAGTAACGATATCGTGGTATGAAAATTGATATACCTATACAATAGAGTAACGAAATCTTTGATGCTAGCCTGGTATACTAGTATTGAAACAACAGGGAACCTTTGAGGTGGAAAATGAAATACTAATTTCGCTAATTGGAGTGAATTGTTTAATGTGATAATTGGTATACTGATATCCGTAATTTAGTGAACCTTACAGATGAAATCTGGTGTATTGGTGTCGCCAGAGTAGTGAATACTTGTAGGTGTAAACTGGTACACTAATATCGCTAGTTAGAGTGAAACTTTGTACGAAAATACTATTTGTAATTACACGTATTTATTGTTTCTTTAATAATGAGGCATTTCTATTTCTCAAGTATTAACGTTTTAATATTATATATGAAAAAGTTTGATAATCTATCTCTCGCATACAGCATTAAATGAGATGCCTACTCCGATTTTTGTTATTGAACACTGAAAATGGAGAGATATGAGTGAAAACGGACCAGTAACACGGTGTTCCTTTAAGTTCGACTCTTCCTCGAGATAATAGGGGTCGCCCAACGTAAGCAATGTTTCAGGGGCCAATCGATTGGACAGAGAACAAAGGAAAGAAGCAACGTACATAATGAATGCAAAATATTAATAAGTTATACCCAGGCCCGATGAGAGGGGGTCAGGGGGGGTCGCTGTCCCTGGTCCCGGGCTCGAGCTCTTCTTTTCTTTAAATCCCACTTAATCCTATTTTTAACAATAAAGAGAAAGGGGACTCTGCGAGGCTGTATGCCCCGGGGACCCCTTCACAAATGTCAGAAGTTTGGAGAATATATTGTCAAACAAGGTTTACTGGTATGCTTCTTGTGCAGACGAAGGGCTTTGAGGGTAGAAATGCAGATAAGTAAAATAAAAACATCAAAACTGAACGCTAATGAGCTACCTAAAAATATATGAATTATATATTATTTCTTAGGTATGGTTATAGATAGTTTATTTAAGAACTTCATGGGACACACTCTACTCATACATATACTTAAAACATCAGTTCTTGTTTTTAAATAGATTGCTTATTGGTAAATTGAAATGATCCAAATAATAATAACAAAACGTTTAAAAAAAAATTCCTTCCTTGAAGGTTGGAATGCGAAACTAGATTAAATTTTAACGTACAGTTTTTAAATGTTTTTTTTTTTGGAGGACGCTTTCGTTTAATTTATTTTTTTAAGATATACTATGCAACCGCATACCTCACCTTGAAACGAGCATCCTAAGTATATGTTCGGGGAGGTTCGATTCAAGTAATAAATATGTAAATACACTACGTAAAAAAAATAAAAAAATTGAAGTTGATATCCATTTGTAAACTAAGAGTGTTAAAATTATTTACCCAAGAAAGAGGGGATTAATGAAGCTCAAGGCATCACTGTGTATTTTATCCTGTTTGAACTAGAATTCAGAATTCTTCTATATTTATTCAAGAGTATAATTAAGAGTTCAGATCAAAAGTTTTACTTCTCGAAACTTCAAAATAAGCGATTTTTGCTCCGTATTTTATAATTTTTCAATACATTTATATTTACTCCAGATTTCTCAAATATCTATTTATAAAATTACTTTTGGTTACAGTTTCTTTAAAACTAATGATGTTTAAAAGTGCGATTTTTTTTGTCGAAAATATCAATCAACTTAACACTTTTTTAAACGGTTACTAGAAGATCATAGAGATGGGTTCAGAATACAGTGTTTTGGCAGTGAAATATATGAATAAAATTTTTTTCACTACACTTCCCCTACATTCTAGAGAACAGAGAATCTACTAAGTGTTTGGAGTCATCTTAGATTAGAGTAATGTCTGTCACTTGTATTTGATTAAGCATTTTTATTAGCAATAAAACTTTATAAAGATTGTATTTCAATATATAAAAGAAAGAAAGCATAATAGCAGCATTTATTTATATTAAGGAACTGCAGGACATTTCCCTACGGCTCTGTTATTCGAACCTTCAACGGGCAAAACAATTTTTATACATTGGATGATATTTTGAAGCAACTGTTTAGACAACAAAGCTAAAAACAAAACAAAAAAAGCGTTGCTCATAAAAAGACTGCACAAGTGTGGGAAGGGTAAAATTTACCTTAGTAGTATTTGCAAAAGTAGAAACTATACATCGTTATAGATATGCGTTGTCTCCAATTTATCCTTTTTTCATATGCCTCACATCAAAATAATAATAATAATAAAGAGAAGATACGGGTGTTCAAGTCTACCATGCCCCACATCTTACTATAAAGATGATCCATTGTTTGTGTGTCAGTGTCCATCACCCAACGTTGGCGGATTCGATTACCGTAATTTTTCTGATGACAACTGGAAATTGTCCGACGATATATATGGACTACTTTGTTTTAGAAGTTTTGCCCAACAAGAAGAAATTTAAATTATCCTGAAATAAGGCACATTTCTACTTTTTTATTTGGCCCGGCATGGCCAGGTGGTTACGGCGCTCGACTCGCAATCTGAGGGTCGCGGGTTCGAAACCCCGTCACACCAAACATGCT
>NW_013665730.1:873489-878076 GCF_000517525.1 Limulus polyphemus | reverse complement strand
AAACAAACTTTTTTATTCACTTTTGGCTTTCAACACCAACACCTGGCTGGCTCGATTACTGTACCTCTTTGCCATAGCAACTGGAAATTGTCCGACGGTGTATATTTTGTTTCAGGATTCTTACCAGAGAAATGAAATAAAAAGCACTCTGAAATAGAGCACATCATGTAAATGCTCAAAGTTAAAAATTTAATTTTCAATAAACAACGATTATTGTACACAATTCTAAAAATGAGACTGTTTCCAGTCCCGGAAATACAATAAAACATTAAATAACTTACTGTACAAGACTGGAATGGAAACAGTCTTATACATTCGACGTGTTTACTGCGTCATCTTCAGGAGTGCAATGTTGGACAAAAATCAGACTTATTTATACACTTACAAAAATCCCCAGAGTACACTTTACATATTAAAGAATTTCATGCCATCTGCTGACAACATTTCCATCAGATCCATCATCTTTATTCAATATTTGAGATTTACTTTTTATATTTGGTTATCTCAATAGATTCACGTATATTCTAAGTAATGAAGATGACGCAGTAAACACGTCGAAACATGTTGACTGTATGAGTTTTTTTTTTTTATCCTATACAGTAAGTAAGTTGTTTAGTATTTTATTGAATTTCTTAGACTGGAAACAATCTCTCTTTTTTTAACTGTGTACAATAAATCGTTGTTTATTGAAAATTGCGTGTTTAACTAGGGGCTGTTATGTTTAGGATTTTTACCAAAGAAGGAGGAGGATAAAATGCACCCTAATATTTCCACTTTTTTATATTTTTGGCTTCCATCACCTACAGTTGGATGGCTTGATTACTGTAATTTGTTGTATGCTAATTGGAAACTGTCCGACGTCTTACAAGAGATATCGTGTTTTAGGATTTTTACAAGAGGAAGGGGGGTAAAAAAAGACCCCAAATAGGACACATTTCCATTTTTTAAATAGACTTTTGGCTTTGAATTCAAAGACACAAGTACCGAGTCAATTATTGCCTTCCACAAAGCAGGGAATGCAGTTAACATCTAATGTGGTCATTATAGATTTAATAACAAAAGAAAGAAGGAAGGGGAACATTATCTAACATTGACTTTGACACAATGTTTGCTTCCTTTAAGGGTATCCTCAGCTAGCTTATAGAAAGGTCGTGTTATTTGTATCATCTTCATCTGTACAAGATTAAGGTTCCATTATATCTCTATATGTATATATATGTTTCACTAATCAGAAAACTAACAAACAAATTGATTCGTCACCTACATAAATTACTCAGTTAGTCTCCTAAGGGTAAAGCTGTGATATGACTGGATTTCAAGTTTTTCAAAGACATATACAACACTTAAGTTAACAAAACAGCAAATTGTAATGTTAGTTTGGGTAGAAAACTGAACTTTTCTTTACAACGATCGTAACCCCTTACCCAATAATATCTGGACAAAATGTTTTAAATACAACACCCTATCAGATGTGTACGAATATAAGAGCGATCCGAATGATGCACCGTCCTTGACACAAATAATTACTTCTATTCTGTGAGGAACGCCCTCAACCAGATTCAACTACTTCTATTCTGTGAGGAACTCCCTCAACCAGATTCTAAAAGGTGTATGGTGCACTCTGACTTGTTTGCAAAACTCTATTGATGACGTGTAGAGGGATCTAGTCTAGCTTTTCCTATCAACTGCTCCAGATGGTTCCAGAGATGTTCTACACGATTAAGATCACACTTTAAAATAAAGATGCAAAACATACGTGACAAATATGCAACTTTCAAAATCAATATAAGAGTGCAGAACTGTTATCATCTGCAAACACGTGCAATTATTTTTATAGTAATAAAGAACGTCTAATTTATTTTTATTTTTATTTTTGCATCGACGTATCTGCAAGGTCTCCAAGTTTCCATAGTTACTCATAAGTTTTTCCAGATTTATGCACTATATTATATAAAAACGGAAGATGATATTACTCAGATTTGTATGTTCATGTTTATTTCTTCTCCCCGTTTTTCATTGAGAAACGGATCAAGAAGCTCTGGGCTAACGTCTAAAAGGAGTTTGATATTTGGACATTCAACCAAGCACGGATAGCATCCATGCCCAATGTGGGGAAGCAGACAACAAAAGAGCACAATTTAGATTCAGTACAACACAGTTAAGCTACAAATTTTCACTTGTCTTACTTCCTAATGGGCTTTACAATAAATAAACTGGTAATTAGTTGTGAGGTTGATGTCCGGTTTGCATATCCCACATTCATGGAGAGCATGCTGCACATACATTACATATTGGATGCAAAATGTCACCGTGAATTGTTTTACGGATGATGGATTGCAGCGTTTTGTCTCATCATAATACACAAAAGGCTTTTCATGCTCCGACAGCATTTTTGGCAGACATGAACATTTTGATGATGTTATAATATCAAGTTCTCGATACTCTTGAAAGGACTCATACACATTAAGTCCTCGATACTATACATTATTCAATACCAAACTCTTTAATAACATTCAATTACTTTACGTCTTTTTGTCAGTTGGGATGCACCACAAGACTACTTCACTATCTGTATTTGTATCTTCCGAGTTTCCTGTAAAGCTAAAAAGGAAGCCAATGCACGCGAGTTTTCGGGAACTTCTGCAGACCTGATCAGCGACAAACAAATCAGGCAGTCTTTAAGAGTTGCTCAATTTTGTTGCCAAAATTATTTAATTCCATACTATAACACAGTAGAGATACAATATTTCATTTCAAAAATTATTTAGGTTTATTTTACAAAAGAATTCTATAGGATAACCGCTTTGTTCAGAAGAATTTTTGTTTTTTCACAGCCTTTCACATGCTACTCAGACATAACCTTCATTTGAACTGCTAAAACAGATCTAAAGCTGAAATATGAAAAACATTGAATAAGAATCGTAAACATTTGGCTAAAATCATGAGGAATTAACCAAAAGCTCTTTTCTAGTCTTAAATACACGTAGGTATCGATACTTGTACTTAAAAGCATAGTTTAGTGGTTAGAATTTTGGACAGAGAATCTGAGGATTTCGGGTTCGAGACGTGGTGCTATGAAACATGTTTCGTACTTTCGTTTGTAGGTACGTTATAGGAGTGACAATCAAGCTCACTATTTGGTTAACAGTAGTCGCTTCAGGCAGATGGTAGACTGGTTGCTTTCCTTTTAACCTTCAGTTAAAAGTAAAGTACGGCTATGCCTAAAACATAGGAGTCTTGGACTTGGTTGTTTAATCCATTATGTGCATAAGGTGACATTCAGCTGAACAAAGAAACTAAAAATCCCGTATAAATTTTCAGTGTGCAAAAGTAGAGAGATAATTGATAAATAGAACAGCAAAAGTTATACTTTCTAATGACTTGAGCTGCATACAAACAATTGATGGGCAACGACATGTATGATTGAAATCTTGCTGTAGTTTAATAAATGAAGAAATTCCCGATTTGTTTTTATTATGTTAGGTCGTCAAGAAATTAATGTCGTTTTTTTTAGGAAAAAAAAACGAACAACTTAAATATCAAAACAAAATATATATTAAATTAAATAGTCCCCATTCTTATCGATGATGCTTTTCCATCTAACATTTAGGTTGTTAATGCCCTGATTAAAGAAATCACTTGGCTTTAAAGCAAAAACAAAAAACATGTCAATACCGTCTTTAACACCTTCCACATTGCATACGTTTTTAAATTAAGATGGTGTTGCAGCGAATGAAAAAGACGGTAATCTGATGGTGCAATTTCTGGAGAATATGGTTGGAGGAGGAGAACTTCACAACCCAACTCCATAATCTTGTCAGACGTGCCACGTGTGGACATGTATTATTGTGGAGAAGAACACCTTTCCGATTGAGCAGTGATAAGCGTTTCTGGTTAAGGGCTTGATTTAAACGTTCCAGTTGCTGACTATAGATCTCGGCATTGACAGTTCTCTGTGGATTGAGAAGTTTGAAATGAATTACTTCTTTGATGTCCCACCAAATGCAAAGCATCACTTTCTGAGGATGGAGTCCAGGTTTTTGGGTCGGAAGTGGTTTTTGTCTAGGACTGAGCCATTGTTTTTGGCGTTTAATATTCACATAGAGAATCCATTTTTTATCACCGGTGACAATTCTGTCCAAAAATGGTTCACGCGCATTCCGCGCCAGAAGAGACGAAGCAATGTCCACACGTTGGAAACGATGATCATCCGAGAGTTCGTGAGACACCCAAATACCTTCTTTATGGAGTTTCCCATATTCCTTTGATGTTTACGTATTACTTCATGAGAGACGTGCAATTTCAGGGCCATTTCTCGAGTGTGTTGCCGTGAGTTACAGTCAACAAGCGTCTTCAGAGCATCAATATCAATTCCTGAACGAAATTGGCTGAACCATCGTTGACAGTTACGAACATTCAAAACATTTCCATAAACTTCTTTGTGGCTACAGAGGCGTTGTTTTCCTTTTTGTATTCAAACATCATTACTTGCCGAATGTGTATCTCGTCGTATGCTATCACTATAAGTGATTAGAGTATACTAAACTTTGCACATTATATAGGCTACACTAACATGACGTTTAGGTG